>NW_014569657.1:81287-125275 GCF_001313835.1 Polistes canadensis
CAAAGTCTTATCATTATTTCACTTATATTTATCTCACATTTTAGGTTTATTCTCAACTCACTCCTCCTCTATCAATAATTATCAACAATCTTAAAATTAAACTATAATATAATATATATATTATATTTATATAATAAAAATATTAATATAAATTTATATATATATATACAAAAAAAATTCGGATTCGAAATATTTTTTAAATTCTTTCTTTCATTTATACTTGTTAAATAAATAAAAACTTACAATAATCTCATCAATTATTTATATATCATAAAATTGCATTCTTATTCGTATACTTTTAAATAAAATTGTAAAATTTTATTCCTTTTCAGGTAGAGTCTATTCATTTTTAAAGGATTATAGGATCAATATGTGCGATTCCAACAGGATTTATACTATAGTTTAAGAAACATGGTGTAGACTAAAAGGGAAAATCTTTAAAATTAGAAAGTGTTTCGAATTCATTCTTTTTACCTAGCCAAAGGAGATGGGTATGAGTCATATCACGTTAGAAAAATCGTTCGAAGAAGACCTGACCCCATATATTTTTATTATTCTCGAAAAAGAAAAAAAGAGAGAGAGAGAGAAAAAAAAACGATCTTTAGTATCCTCGTTCCTATTTAAATAAAGATTTTTCTAAAATATCCATGATTATCGGAAATTTTTTATCTTTCGTCACGCAAACTAAATAAACATCTGTAAAAAAAGAAACTATCTAACATAAAAAAGTAATAAAATAAACGAAAAAAAATCAATATGTTATAGATCAAATTTCTATTTATTATTTAAATATATAAAGAAATAGTTTTGAAATTTCTACGATTATTATTTATATAATGATATCATAAAATTAACAATAAAATGTAAAAAAAGTTTGAATTATTCGATTTAATAATACACCCATGAGTGAGTGAGTGAGAATCCTATCTTAACGTTTGTTCGGAACTAAATTTGAGACGGAAGGAAGGAAGGGAGGGAACTCTATAACACGTAGACATGTTTTCTCGAAAAACGGAAAAGTTTCTGGAGGCACGAGTCGGTAGTTCGAGTGCAAGAAAGAAGAAAAAAAAAGAAGATCAGCTGTCGTCGATCCCAGACAGATGTTGTTGCTATATACCATCGTATCCTACGTGTCGTGTATTAGCGTTCGTTGCTCTTCCAAATCTTCTTTTACCCTCTCTTCATCTTTTAAGAAAAAGAAAAAAAATTCTGTTCCTTTTCTTCTTTTTTTTTTTCAAAAATTTTTCCAAGCAACGAAGAACGCGTTTCTCAGGTGGAACCCCACCCATCATCCCATCTTTTCGCAACAACGAAATTTTTCGTCGTATTAATCAGAAAACCCATTGCAACAGGTTCGAACTTGCCCTAGGGAAACTTAAAAAGAACAAAATCGATATTTCTTGTAAATCGTATAGGTACACGTATTGCATGTGTGTGTATTTCTACTCGTACAAACCAGTATTTATTTTTCTGTACTTTACGTTTCTCTATACTCAACAGGTTATACTAGTTCAGTGTCGATTTCAGCCCTTACGGTATATACTACATATAACTTATAACAACTCGAAATTTTCTGCACGATCCATGATGCACACGCAACGAAAGGGTATAAAACTATTCACCCTTATTCGACTCTCTCGAAACGTGTCTTAAAATTTAAAATACATATATTTTTGTCCATAGTAATGAGATTTTTTTTTGTATGAAATCGATGGGAACAGAATGGGAAACCAGTCAAAGTAAAATTATCGTTCAGTTTAGTAAACAACTTTAATTATTATTGATATTCTTAGTATTACGGTGTTACTTATGGAAAAAAATTATAACAACGATGATGGCGGTATGGTGGTTGAAGTAAGGAAGAAGAAGAAGAAGAAGAAGAAGAAGAAGAAGAAGAAGGAACAGGTCGTCTCGTAGGGATAGAACACAAAGGCCAAGTGTATGCCATGCTTCACGCGTTTCTCTGACCGAAAGAAAGCAGACTCGAGAAGAAGCACTGATTCTTTGAGATTTTCGTACAATGGAAGACCTTACGCACCGCAGCGAGCATCCATTGTCGATGAGAAAAAGGGAAAAGGAAGAAAAAAGTAAAATTGAGAGGAAAAACTTCGGTGCAGTCTCATTCATAATATTCGGAATAGCGGTTATTGTGATAGGGCGTGCAGAGGTTCTCGACCTCTGTTAATATCTTTCCTTATAATAATCGTTTAACTTTTTTTTGTTTTGTTATTCTATTATTTTATCGAAATGAGAAAAAATATTCTATTAATTTTTCGAACGTACCGAAAATTTTGGTGTTCTCATTTTTAAAAAAAGAAAACAATTCCTTACCGACAAGTGCCCATTTTTATTTTTTCTGATATTATGCAATACCAATGAGGAAATGATTTAAAATTGTTCATGAAAATATTTGTAATCTATTTAATGTTAAATATAATTATGAATGATCTATTTATTACTTTATGCGGTATAAGAATTTCCGAATATTTTCACCTGTTCCATTCAAATGTATCCTTCTTATGATGAATGGCAAAGGATTCGAGAGGTTCGAGAAAATTTTAAAGACTTTCTAAGAATGGGAAAAGGTAAAAGGTTTAGATATTTTCTACAAATCCAAAAGGAATCTTCGTTATTCGTCATAGATACCTAACCTCGTGGTCCATTTTTTCCATACAACGTTTTTAAATAGAAAGTTCACTTTGTACGATCTGAAAAATTTGGTTTAAATTTGTTTTATTTCAAACGTGTAAACTTATTACGAAAATCAACGTTCAATCAAATCTTTATCTTGCTAAAATTTGTAAAAACAAAAACAAAAATAAAAGACTTTTACAAATATTACATTTATTTTATAATAATTCGGAACTAGTGTCAGAACTAAATGTAGAAAATAATCGAACAATGTATCTATCTATCTTCTTTTGGTGACGATGAATGTGGTAAGAATAAGAATTGGAATAAAAAAAACGAAAAAAGTAAACGGTAGAGAAAGAAGAGTTGTTGAAAAAGATTACCATGGGTTAACATACCGGTAGAAAGATTCGTAGACCAAGTAAGTATACATAAGCCAGGACAAAGGGTTTACAAGCTTAGGTAGCAAGCAAACCATTTTTGTCGTCTTACTCGAATACATTGTTTGAAACCTGATTATCCAAGTCGTTAATAACCTTTTAAACGTTCCGAAGAAAAGAAAATAAGCTGGGAAAAGAAGTGAGTTAGTTACTCAAACTTATTCACCTAAAGAAACCATGATGAAAATGTTAGAAATTTTGTTGAAAATTCTAACAACATAACGAAATTATAATCTCATACGATTGTTATGTGTTTCTTGAAATCGTTGTTTATGTTCAATAATTTCTGTAATTTAGAAAAATATTTCATTCGTCGTTATGTACAAAAGAGAACGATTGGTAGCTCGGAGAAAAGGAAGAAGGGACTCACCCTGTTAGTTTCTCTTTCTCTCTTTACGAGAGAGGGGTACCTTACACATGTCTAGGGATCTACGAGGCCCCGAAAATGGGTCCGTAAAGCTAGTCTCGGTGGGGCCGCTCGCATATGGTGGCAACTACGTATGTAACTCGCACATATCTATATATACATATACATATACACACGTACTAATACAAAAAAGAACTCGTGGTAATAGCCAGGTGTTTCAAAGGTGAGGCTATGGGGTGCTCCTCGCCTCGAGAGGCGGCAGAACAAAAAAACAAACCAGCTTCCTTCCGATGGGGCTACCTCCCATAGGCTGAGCCACACGGTATACGTGGAGTACACATGCGCACACCTAGACAAGGTGTGCCGTAATAATTATACAGATTTATTCGAACGGGCCAACTGAACGAAGACGAGCATATACATATACCGACTAGTTAAACGTTTCTACTAAATATATGTGTATATATATATATGTATAACATCGTGAACTCAAAGAAACTCGTATATAAGTACTTACTTCCACGATCATCATCGAGTCACACCTTTCATTGATCTTCTTTCCTACCGTGTAATTTTTCCATTTGATTATAAAAGATCCGTTAAGTAAATTATACGAATCATAGAATGTGATATGCGTCTGTTTTAAGGGACAACACATCTGTTTTAAATTTGTCTATTAGATTTAAACTTTATAATGTGTCTAATAAATTTATTCAAATATAATAAACAGTGTAAACGAATATAAAGATAAAGAAAATGAGAAAGAATTTTTTTTCGGTATAATCTAAAAATTAATGTACACGTTAACACTTATTCTTTCTAACTGCTACTTAAAAATACCGGTGACAAAAATGTATTCCGAAAAATCGTAACTGCTTCGAAAGGGTTGTGTGTTCTTTATGAGACCTGCTTCTAGTATCGAAGCATTACTTGTTAGAAAAAGAACATATATATACATATTTTGGTAACAACCTGCGCAATTTTCGGACCAGTATAGTTGAATTGGAAGGAAGGTGACCAAGGATAGAAAAGCCAACGTCCGTTCTCTCTCTCACTCTCATTTTCTATTTCTTTATCTTTCTTTTTATTTCACTAGGTTTGCACGGATATATGCGGCCAAACAAAAGGTGAGGCGAGTTAACGCGCCCAACATTTGGTATAATTTAGGAGCACCTTTCGAGGTTACTTCTCTCTCTCTCTCTCTCTTTTCATTCTTTATCTTTTTTTTCGCAAGAAGAAAGAAACGGAATAGCTCACCGGAACCAGCGGTAGCTTACCGGAATAACCGGATGAGAAGATGCAGGTCCTCTCGTCGTCTGCTTCGTCTCCTTCCCCCTCCCGACTATCCCCCTCTTTTCTCTCTTTGCGGTTCTCCCTCTTATTTCGGCACTCTTCGTTCTATTCCTCAGAATATTTTTTGACGGATCGGGCTTGAATACGCAAGGGAAGGGAGGGGATACTGGAAGTTTGCTGGAAGGCAGGTAAAGATATACCTAGTATGTATGTATGTATGTATGCATATATATATGTATATATATATGTATGTCTAGTCTAAGAGACAGATAGCTTCTACGAAAGGTACCTTTCTTAAGAGCATACTTTAAGGCATGCAAAGCAGGTAGATGATTCGCTGACTAACGACCGGTGCACGATTCATCCTTTCTCCTCTCTCTCTCTCTCTCTCTTTCTCTCGTTTTTTAAGGAATAAAAGAGAAAGAAAAAAGGAATAAAGGGAGGGGAAAAAAATGTAGTACGCATAACCGAAGATTTTCACCTTCCTTATATTTCTTTTTTTATTCTTTCTTTAGTTTGGTTTTAGTCGCCTCGGACAAGTGGCGGATTATCAAAAGGAAAATAAATTTTATGGGAGGAGGTCAACACCAACACGATGATGGCCATCATTGAGATACTTTCTATCCTTTTCTACGGGAATGAAGAATATTTTGATGATCTCTATCTCTTCTTCTTCTTCTTCTTCTTCTCACACACGCATATGCACACACACTTACGTACAATTGCAACTTTAATAGAATGTAGACCACCTTCAGTGGCGGCAGGTATATCAAAGTCATTGGAATTCGTTTGTGGATCCTTTTGTCTCGTATTTGTGGACAAAATAATACAATCACCCGTTGTTGAAATTTTTTTGGTTATTTATTAGCGCATAAATGCGTTACGCTTTAACGACCACCCGCAATAGTTATGTATAGTTATAAATCTTGACTAGTTTCTTAATTAATACGAGATAAACGTCGTTCGTATCGTCGACGAAGCGTCGTTTATTCATGTATCACGTCGAACAAGGAATATCGAGTTACAAAAGATATTATCATAAAATTGTCGTAGAAAGAGAAGGAGAAAGAAAGAAAGAGAAAGATAGTAAGCATGTTTCAGGTATCGGTAGCTCAGTCTCTTTGTTTCTCCTTTATTACGAAATGATCGGGCAGTCTCGTGCTCGAATGCGCAAGCAAGCAAGCAAGCAAGCATTGGAAACTAGACCAAAGAATATAAAGTGTTACCCGAACGAGCTGTTTACGACGACAAGTACAAGGGGGTCCTTCGTCAAAAATCTTTTTCAATCCTATCTTTTCTTTCGAGCATCAGAGTTGTTCCCGTACACCTCTTTCCTACCACCAACAAACCCGCGATATTTATCATTTTACTTATACAAAAATTCAAATGATCTCGTTCTACCGATGAAATTAATTTCGTTAACGAGGAAGGAAGAAGAAAAACAACAAGAAAAAGTGTTGATCTTTGAATTATCCAATTGTAGCATAGATATTAAACGCGTTTTGCTTATCTACATTTATCTAATCCGAAAATTGATTCTCCGTTAACAAAAATCAGACTTTCCAATTGTGTATTCTTTCGTACAAGAACAAAAAAAAAGATAACTGTTATAAGAAGAAGACAGGCGAGATAAATCATATGAGAAGCAACTCGGATTTCTTTAGGAGGTGGTAATGGGTAGGTCACGTGGCAAGATCACCATGAGTCCAAGCAAATTCTCTTATCCTCTCGTTCGCGAAAATGGCAGCGCGTGCTCTTGGGGCCCCGTGAATTCAACGTAGTGTCGAGTAGGCGAGCGCACACATCCACACACACACACACACACACACTCTTACTCGTATTCGCTGCTGACGTTGCCAGAACGGTCTCTTTCTAACAAGAAGGGGGATCCACCCCGTACGTGTAGGTTTCAGCACGCGTGGGCGATGCTGCGGCACGCGACACGACCGTTAAGTTCGAAACTGGCGCTGAACAAGAGGAAAAGAAACGGGCAAGGGGAACTGAAATTCAGCGAGGGGGAGAAACGAGTGACGAATCGTTGTGTATCCTCACACACACACACGTGCACGCACACAAAGTTACGACGAATGCGCTTACAAAGTTCAAGTATTATATGAAGAAAGAAACGGTACGCGAGTGAAGCTCCTGTATCCAAACACAGATAATAAGAGAGAGATAGAAACACTGGGGTGGGGATTGGGTGGGGAGGGGGTAAAAGAAGAGCCAGGTAGATCGAACGAAAATTCTAATGGAAAAATACGTACGCACAAAATAGTCCTAACACACACATGTGGTGTATGAGTGTGTAACAACGATAGCGTGTAACGAGGGGTAGAGAGGGTGGGTGGTCGTTTAGAGGATAGTAGGCCCAGTAGCATCTGCGTGCTCTCTTTCTCGCAGTAAGTTGCAGAGAAAAATCTCATAAGCAAGCAAGCTAGCAAACGCCTACCTTAGAAAGAGAGAGAGAGATAGAATAATAACGATGGGGAAAAAAAAAGGTAGTGGGGAAGCGTAACGCGGGACGGACAATCATCGGGTCGCGCATTCACAAATAATCCTGCACCTCCTGTCCTGTGGAACCTAACTCGCGCAAACCGAAATAGTGGGGGAATAACGCACGAGTTGTCGGAACAGATGGCTCATCTGTGATTGGTCGACGGCCCGTGACCGGCCGTCCCCCATTGGCGAGCGCGCGGGGCCCCTGGCCCCGATTGGTTCGTCTACACGTGCAGGCCACCTGCATTTGAAATGGTGGGAAGGCGTATATAAAAGGCCCTAGAGTTCCCCCTGCCGTCAGAGACCAGCTTGCAGCTGAACTGTTTTAAACAGTTGTGCTGGGACTTCTTATGAGTTAACATCATCATCAATATCTTTATTTCTTTAGTCAGCTATTTTTTTTTTTTACCTTTGCTCGGTCTGTTAACGAAACCATTCGGCGGAGAAGTTTTTTTAAAAATATACGTAGTGCCATACGTCAAGAAAGGGGAAAAAGTTAGTGTGTGAAATAGTGTGCAGTGACATTAATATTACGTTTATATCAAGGATTTATTATTTAATAATTATTCCATTGATTTTTAATAACATTTATAAGCTTATTTAAGGTATTATTTTATCAGTGTGAATGAATAAGTAATTCTGGTTTTACGTGCAACTCAAAATAATTGGATTAACTGGTGACTGCCTTCGCGGTATATCAATTACCTGCGAAGAGCATTATTATTTTCACCAAAAAACGTGTTGCTTTTCTCCAAGGCCCAAATATGCTTGTCGACGAGATGCCTCGTAGCTTCGTTAAGAAAAATAATAGTTATAGTCACTGTCCGCTTAAAAAGCGACCAGTGCTTGTTGTTATCAACGAGGATGTTCCTAAATTGATCAAAGGTTAGTTTCGTATATTGCATAATTTTCTATTTTTTTCATTCGTACGAACAAACATTTATTCGCATAATATTCTTTGTATTTATTTTTTTACTTTTTAAATAAACGTGATTTCATATTGATCAGTCTTTTGTTCCGGTATTCTTCAAATAAAATATTATTTCCATGAACGGAAACGTTAATCGTCAGTCGAAATATGCATATATGCATAGTGCGTAGTACGATAAACGATTACATTTTTCTGACTTGAAAATTTTCGTAATAAATCATGATATTAGTATAATTTAAATTTTTAGAAATCAACAATTATCTCTTAAACATATACAATCTGATTGTGAGTCATCCAATTTTTTCCAATACTCAATTCATATTAATTCAGAATTCTTTTTCTTTTTCTTTTTTATGCAAGTGGCAATTAATATATGCATTTACGTATACGTGTTTACGTTCATCCTATGCTGATCATGTATTTTTTAATATACATTCTTTCGTATATGACAATAAACTTTCCGCACGCGTATATATATATATATATATATAAATACATTATATCAAAAGGTAAAAAACATTAAAAATTCTTTGCGAATATTCGACCAACGTGTTTAACGTCCATTTGATTTTTCTTAAACAGAAGAAATCATTGACGTAGTAACGGATGATGTTTCCGAGCCCGAAAATTTGAGCACAAAACCAGAAGATCTAAGTAGACACGCCGAGCGTCGTTTAACTCAACTACAACCACAACCACAACCACAACAGCAACAATTATTACAACAGCCGAAACGACAACGAGAAGAAGAAGATGAAGAAGAAGAAGAAGAAGAAAAACAACATCAGCAGCAGCAACAGCACTATTATCATCATCATTTTCCTCCTTATCATCAACATCTTGAATATCAACAACTACTGGAACAACAGCAACATATGTTGTCGGAACACTTAGCCCAAAATTTTCCATCAAGAACACCATCACCTCCAACGAGGATACGATCACCTTCACCAATCTCATTGAAATCTGCCTCACCATCGATGCATCATCATCTTCATATTCTTCACCCGGTGAATTTCCATCATCACAATCATTTCCCAACAAAAGCAATCACGCCGCCGGCTGGTATAGCACCAATTCATCCTGTCGCAAAGAAAGCACGCGTAGAAGTAATCCAACATGAAAGTTCCTCATCAACGGTGATAACAGGTACAACAACAACGACAACGGATACGGGTGCGGATGCGGCCACGGGTACGACTAGTGGTGGTTCAGCCACAACAGTTTCAGCTAATACTGGACCGCTTCATTTCATGGTTAGTAAGGCATCCTTGGAACCATTGAACCTGAACACTCCAGTCGAGCCATCAGCTCATTACGCGACACCAACGTGGGCTCATTCCGCACCTCTGTATCCACCACACTATGTACCCTATCCCGCAAATTACAGATATCATTCCGGGGGCCAGGAGCTTTATTCACAATTTCCTTTACCAACTTATTCACATACATTCCCGGAAGATACTACATCAGTATCGCCACCACCTCACATTGCTTTGACCTGTCCAACAATCCAAAGACCAATTGCCAGGAGTTACAATCACTGGGCTAATCCTGATCAATGTGGTCTTTCCCCTACTAGTTCCTTAGAATCAGGATCTCTGAGATCACCTCCACCGATCACTCCTGAAGATTTATCTTCTCCAGGAAGTGAAAGTGGAAGATCTTCTGCCGGTAGTACTTCATCTGGTCCAACAATTGGCAATGTCAAGATTCATAAAAACTCGTCGAATTTATCATCTTCGTCTACTACTTCTTCATCATCGTCCAATAATACTCCAAGGCATCAGTGTAGAGGTTGTGGAAAATCTTATTCCACGTATTCGGGATTAACTAAGCATGAACATTTTCATTGTGCCGCAGCTGAAAAAACTAAAAAGAAATTTTCTTGCAAATCGTGTGATAAGGTTTACGTTAGTCTCGGTGCACTTAAAATGCATATCAGAACGCATACCCTACCATGCAAGTGTACAACCTGCGGGAAAGCGTTCTCGAGGCCATGGTTACTTCAAGGCCATATCAGGACTCATACCGGGGAAAAACCGTTCAGTTGTCAGCATTGTAATCGCGCATTCGCCGACAGGAGCAATTTACGTGCTCATTTGCAAACGCATAGCGAGGTTAAAAAGTATTCATGCTCGTCTTGTAGAAAAACGTTCAGTAGAATGTCTTTATTGTCGAAACATCAGGAAGGTGGTTGCCCTGGTATAACAGTAGCGATAGGCTACGATCATTTATAAATAATAAATGCCGAAAAAAACCGAGAATCTTTGTACGTTTCACAGAGATCTTAAAAACGTATATGAAATAAACAGCAAACAAACGCGTTTTAATAAAAACCGAATTTTCGCAATTGTGAAAGATCTCTCGGGTTCGCGTCATTATTTTTTTTTTTTTTTTTTTTTTTTTTTTTTTGAGATATATTTTTCGTATCCGACAGTGCCTTTTTCGGGAATACGCCGAATCGAAAAATAAATTATTAACGAAAGACGTAATTTTTTTACATTTAAACTTCGATTAAAATTCGATTAAACGAACTTGAAATTTAATCGAAGTCACCGGAGACTTTAACGAACGGTCGCAAATGATATATTTCCGTTCATATTATTTCAACGATGATGATGATGATGATGATGATGATGATGATGATGATGGTTATGATGATGATGATTCGCAGTTTACTTATTTCTCTTTATCTTTATATTTACCCTTTGTATCATCTAATCATCTATCGACAAATTTAAATCGATCGCCGAAAAATACGATCGTAAATATTTTTTAGGTTTTTTTCTTTTTTCTTTTTTTTTTGTTTATCACTCGTTCGATTAAAATATTAATAATTATTAATTCTTCTTCCATATCGTTAATTTCATCGACCGTCATTCGTTGTAAATATATTTCAAGATTGCGAGTAAGCGGAGTGAGAATATTATTTACGAGTGTGTGTGTGTGTATAAAAGAAAAAAAAGAAAAAAAGAAAAATATCGATGTGTTGCCCGTACGTACGCGTAGGGTAGCGGCGTACGCTTGTCTCTCTTACTTGCAGAAAAATTGGTCAAAGGGTTAAACTCTTGCTTGTACCATTTTTTTGTCGATCACGAAAATAAGAGGAACGGGAAGAAAAAAAAAAAAGCGTTCAAAGTTACCGCTCGACGCGGTTCCCCGTGAAGTCGCCGTGCCATTTTATTTCTTTTTTTTCCCCCCCTTTTTTTTTTCTCTATTTCTCTTTTTCATTTTTATACATTTCCTTCATATTTCTTTTTTATTTTGTTTATTTTAATTTTATATTTGTTCGATCGAAATTTTGAGATCTAAAAAATCTAAGGTAAATATATATATATTAAAATGTTGCATAATATTTGCCAAATTGACTGAAAAAATTGGAAAATAATAAGAACGTGTGTTGTCATTTTGCAGGTTGGTCAAAAGTAAAACATTATAAGGGCTTATAAGTACTTATCGGAAGGAATATAAAATATTCTAATTTAACATTGATCTTATAAAATCAATTCTTCCGATATAAATGAACTTTTATTATTTATGAGCATTCGATATCTTAAGGAATATCAGTAATTAATTGGCAATGTATTGTATGTAGACGAAAAAATTTGCCTGAAAAAAATACAACGAATTAATGATTGTCAAGAGTTTGTACATTTGTTTGCTTTGTCATGAATGCATGTGTAGAGCAGTGGTGTTGTTAATTTATATACGCGCTATTAAATAATATTTTGTTTTGTTTCGTCAAAGTGCCATCGACGACAAACCAACGTACCACTGTATATAAAATAATACGTTTAACGATTACTTTATAGGACAGAAAAAAAGAAAAAAAGAATAAAACGAAATAACGATATATTTTTAAAACGAAACATTAAAAAAAAAAAATAATTATTCATCGGCCGACGTCAAGCGGTGCTAGACGGCGTCGGGTTTAATTATATTTTCCTTCTCTATTTTTCTTACTTACTTACTTTTTTTTTTATTATTTTTTTTAATCTTATTTGTTCTTTTCTCTACTTTTCCTATTATATTTTCTCTTCTTACGTTTATCCGAATTTATATATGTTACCTTTAAAACGAGTATAAAATTTGTTAATTCATGGAAACAATAATAATCAATTATAAATTGATATAATAATAAAATACTTTTTAATATACTTTTTTCTCTTAAAAAAAGCTTTATTTTCATTCGTATAAAATTTATGTTTCTTTTTACTTTTTTGATTTTCATGAATTAAATTAATTATACACTTTTAATGGTAACACGTACACCGCTCACTTTCAAGTTACTCGAAGAAACTAGTCATTGTATCATATAGTATACGTAACTAGAACAAGAGCGACTCGCTATTCGGGAAAAAAGACAAAGAACAAAGTATCATTATTCGTCTATGAAAGATAAAATAAAATGAAATAGACGAAATGAATAATGTCGTGTGCTTGCAAAGCAGACGAGTCGATGTTTTGTTGATCATTTTGAACGCAAAAGATGAACTAAATGTTGCTTGAAATGCATAAAGAGCCGTCGTCCCGTTTAAATCCGTCGTGTCTATTATAAAAATAGATCACCACTTTCGGGGGCGAGTACCACTATTTTCTAGTTCTGTAAAAAAAACAAAAAAAAAATTAAAAAAAAAAATAAAAAAAGCAAATACTATTAAGATATAAATACTGGCTATATATATATATATATATAGAGATATTTTATATGAAATAAAATGATATAGATCTTCAACTTGAATGTTATTTCTTTAGCTTTTTTTTTTGTCTACTCTGAATATTATCCCATCATCCTTTCGTCCAACGAAATTTCATTTTATTTTTTATTACTAAAAAAAGAAAAAAACCGTAGTAAATAATATAAATAATTTTGTTAGAATTATTTCAAATCTATCTCATACAACACACATTAATAACAATTTATTTTTTCGGAATTATTTTATGATGAAGAATAAAATAATATGAAAAGGGAAGGTATCATTGAGGACAGAAATATTGAACGATTCTCGAGTAAGTTTTGAAATTATTCTTTAATCTTAGGATTAGAAACAATTTTCCCATGATAAAAGTAAATTCTATTTTATTATTTTGTTTGATATTCAAAAGAGGAACGAGATCGAACGGGCACGTTTTAAAATATTTCTCGTTGTACGACACGTGCGTATGCAACAAAAGTAATTACATCTATTCGAAAGGTATAAGTTGGTTGCTAAATATTTTCAACGAGAGTTACGGCTATTCGATATATACTCACGCGTATTCGTTGAGTTTGTTGGAATCGAAAGGGGCGTAATAGTTGCGAGATCATAATTAATTGATACAGAGATTTGATCTACATAATACGCTTGCAATAATGTTTAACTCGCGTTAAAACTGATTTCTAAGAAATATTAATCAAATAGTTTGGCATAAATCAAAATCGTATTAATCTATCTGACTATATCAATCTATTTGTGTATATCGAACGAGAAACGTTGAAAATCTTGTTAATTTCATTCGATTTTTGTTGTTGTTATCCTAACCGTGGTGGTTACATATTTTAACACTTTACGATACACGAGACAATTCGGATAGTCTCATTAATGCAAAACATAAGATTTATTGTCAGCATAAACGTAACTTCATACGTTTATATTCATACGACGTAAGTATGTAGGTACATAAAATAATATCGATAGAGGATGACAGGACGTCGTAAACGGCTACCCATATTATACGTTGGAAAATTACAACGCAACTAACCGACGACAGGTAGTTTAACATAAAATAAGCCGTAATCTTTCGCACGAGTTACATTTGGGCACGCGAACGAACGAATGATGATCAACGATCCTCAATTATTCGCTTTCGGGATCTTTTAGATGGTGGTGTTGGTGGTGGTGGTTGGTTCAAAGGTGCAACCAAAGGAGTTAGAATTTATCTCGCTTATATTCACGCACGCACATGTTTGTAACACCGCGTAGAAAGCGGTAAAACGTGACACACAATAGACTTTTAGCAAAGCAAACAACATATGGCATGAAAACGGTGCTACGAAACGCATTGAATCGTTTTCAACACACCAGGGCAATGGGCTACCTGCACTACGTATTTAACGTGCATTTGTCGATTCAATCAGCCGTGCCAGACTTTTCGTTAAGAAGAGGAAAGGAGAGGAGAGGGGAGAACTTTTTGTTCCGTGATTTTTCGCCCATATGGGTGCCTGCAGTTACTTCCACAAGCTGCATCAGTATCGACAGATATTCTATGGAAAGACAGTTACATCTAACGGTAATTATGAACAATTTTCTAATTCTATTTTATGATTTATTTTATCTTCAAAATAAATATCATCACATATGCAACAGAGGATGCATTTTATTACTTCAAGGGGGTATATCTACCACGTTAAAATAAGTTAGAAATATAATATGAACATATGTACAATGTACCTTCGTTTTTCAGTTATAGAATGTGTTCTAAATATCTGTCCCTTAATCCCTTAGTCATTCCAACAAAATGAATGAGAAAACATTTGATTATCTACAATTCTACGTTCAGAAAAATTTTCTTTCTATAATAAAAATATCTTTCTAACTTTCACAGCATTATTAGGTTTACAACAGACTTTAGTAGAGTCTTCCTTGATTTTTCAAAGAATAGAAGACTGATTTTGGCATTCGCATTATTTTAAATCAATGTTAAGTAGAATCAATGGTAAAAATCGTATTTAACATGGACAATTGATAATAGGATAATTTATATTCGATGAAATTCTTTTTTAAACGAGAGTCCGAATTATTTTCACGAAGAGAAATTCAATTAGTAATGAAATCATTTCGGTAGAAATATACATATATACATATACATACCATGGAAACCTAAAAATACGGCATAATCGAGAATTCAAGGCACGTTCGAGAATATCTTCGTTTGACCGACAGGTGTTCTCCTTTTTTCGAGTAGCAGACGAGTCGAATCCACGATAGCTATGTGTATCCACGTAGTACGCGACATACCAACTTGAACGAACACGAGGTAAGAAAGTGTGGAAGCAAAAGCTACCTTGGATCCTTGGGCTTTTATGGTGAGTGGTTCGATCGAACAGGTGCGTTGGTACGTTCGTACTCTCGGTTTAAAGCTTCTATTCTATAACACGTCTCGTCTTAGTCCTATTTACGAATGAGTAGTATCCGGACTAAGTATTTACCTGCAAATACGTATATCACCGTCGTTTGTGCTTTAATAAAAAAGAAAAAACACAAAATAAAACTACGTAAGAGGAGTGTGCGTGCAAAAAATGCTAAAAACTACGACAAAAGATCGTAACGTCGCAACTTCCGTCCTAAACTAAATGAGATCTCATGTCAAGAGTCCACCGTGATTTTTTGGTACAATGGGATAAGGGGTCGAGACCGAAAAAAAATATATATATATAAAGAGAGAGAGAGAGAGAAAGAAATTTCTGCGAGTGAATTTCTGCAATTCACCTTCCTTTTCTTTACTTTTCCAATGTAGAACTATAAAAATATCATACAATCAATATTTAACAATCGATTCGTATAATAGTTTTTGTACCTGTTATAGACAAACAAACTATTCATCTATAATATATCCAATACATAGAAAATTGTATTTTTTTGTCCTTTATCCCTTTAAAAAAAAAAAAAAAAAAAAACAGAAGTCTGAAATTGATTTTAAAGTAAAAAGACATCTATCGAATAACCCATTGTTCACGTTAAATCAAGATTTATGATGGAGAAAGTAAATTGGAAAAGAAGAAATGTCCCAGCTTCAATGATTCTCCGACTAACTTTAACAATGAAAGGAATTCAAACCGACTGTCTTGTTAAAATTTAACAAAATTTTACCTCTGAAATAGAATGATTTGTGCTTAATACAATGATTCCTATACAATTTTAAAAATAGAAAAATATTTGTAAAAAAAAAAAGAAAAAAACAATAAAAAAAGATATAAATTTGGTCTCCCTCCCTCTCTCTCTCTCTCTCTATTATTTTTATAGTTTCTTTTTTCTGTTTGTTTTTTATTTTTTCGTATTCCTTCGACACGGTAGGTCTCGTAAAAGATCGGAACAGTGAGATCCGATGAAGAAATCCCACGACCTTCGACATTGGCCGATACAGAAAAGTCGGGACGATATTGACCCCGGTTAAAATCGAGCGTACCTTTCGAGAAAAGATAGTTGAGAGGAGATGTGGCACACCTGACCACACGGTGAACTTGACCATGAGATAGAACGAGACGAAGCGAGTTTCTTTCATCGTTTCCCGGAAGATACACTCTCGTCTCTTCTTGCAACCCTTCTTCTTCTTCTTCTTCTTCTTTTTCTTCTTCTTTACTCACCGTGGTAGTACGTGTCCTATTGTGTGTATATACCGTGCGGAAGATCGGTGCTTTTGGTAACACCAGGTGTACGGTAAAGAGTGTGCAAAGTTCCCCCCTAAACCTCTCCAACTCCCGCCCTCGCCCCCGCGAGTTCACAAGTTTCTTCCTCGAAAAACGTGATCTTCGACAACGAGAATAAACTCGCGAAGAGGCCCCGATCGCGAAGGCCCCGATGATGCTCTTTCGTTCTTCTCACAATGCCGATCACTCGAGAAACCATGGGGCATGGTGTGGTGTCTTGGTAAGAGAGACACGATACGATCAACGATGACAGCTAACTAACTTTTAACTTTGACTACATTTTTTCGATATTTATTTTTACGTTTTTAATACGATTTATTTTACTTCAATTGGATCAATCGGATTTTAAACATTGAATTGTAACAATTTTCAAAGTCATTTTTTCGTTGTAAAGAATTAACGAGATTTTTTAGGACGAATCACAAAAGTTTCCTGCATTTATTGTATCGAAATGTTACTTTGAAATTGTATAATGGATTAGTCTTGTTAAATATATTTTACAAATATTAATAAAAAAAAAAAAACAAAAAAATGTACGAACTTTTGTTTCATCCTAATTTTATGAGAATTTAATTAGAATTAGATACAACACATTAGTCAAAAATTTCGTCTGAAAGTTTCTTGATGAAAAGGAATAAGAGTAAAAGAGATAAAGAGAGATTGAAAAAAAAACGTATGGGAGTATAATTAATAAATTTATAAGTAGGGATAAAAGAAAACTTGAAAACATAACTCTCGCATCGAGTTTCGTATAATTTGACGAAGTGAGTTGAGGGCGTCTTCTCTCTTTATCTCTCTCTCTCTCTCGTTCGTTCATTCCTTCTCTGCACGGTAGAAACAAATGGGGCCCATATTTCAGTAAGCAACGATCAAAAGCGGCTCTCGGGCATCGGGCCAATATCCCGGCAGAATGGCTCATTAGCCCATGGAGGACCTTTAAGAACACGGACAAAACAATCTCCGTTTGCTCTCGGGGCCGTGGCAGGAGCAGGAGCAGGAGCAGGAGCAACCTGTTACCCAGGCCTTGTTCGTAAGGCTTTAAGATTGCGTGCGCAACAGATGGTTCACGGACAGGGCGGCAGGTTCCACCTGCCGGTTTCGCAGGTAAGGGCAGGTAAGCAAGCAAGCAAACGGGCAACTGGGCTACGATCGAAACTTCTTTCTCTTTCTATTTCGTTGTTGGTTTTTTTTTTCCCCTCCTACTTGCCGAACGAATTCCAGGCATCTTCCTTCGCGAAAACGTGCCCTGCCCCCCATCCACCCACACTAACATCTTTTTTTTCCTCAGGATTCTCGTAGAAATGAGATGGGTCGGTCGGGTGTCTCTCCAACCAAATTGCTCGACGGCTATGAATTTATTCGACCGTAAAAATCCACGTTAGCGTACTTTTCACACCTACCTTAAATGATCCTAAAATGCCAACGTGTTGGTTTGGGTTGGTTCCCTCGAAAACGGGTCGGTCTGTTGTAGATATTTTCGAGATAACATCGCTGATATATTTCTTTAACAATTTATGCCTATTTTTTTTTGTTAAAGAATTCTATCGAATTTTTTTGTCTGATATTTCAATCATTCCTATCGAATTCGCAAACGTTTCTATTTATATTAATTTTGCGTTATTATTGAGTAGCAGAAATAGACAAAAGTATGATACGTTTAGGTTTCTCAGGCTAATGAAATATAAGCGTGGGCGTTTCGAATGATCAAAGTTATTCTAAGAGAGACTTTTTTGTTTTTTTTTTAGATGGAAAGGAGGAGGAAGGTCGAACACCTTGCGTTAGAGTTACGGTGTCGCGGACAAATGTTGGAATATCCATCACCTCGAGAAACGCGTCGGTACGCAACGGTGAACCTAATTAATTTCGACGTAGATTAATATACAGAAATTGTTGTGAGAGGAAGTTCGAGGGAGAAATCAAACGACGATGAAGAGCACACCCATGCACGATATTTGAAGGTACCAAGGACAGGTAGCCCTTTCGCTATGCGTACCCCTTTTCTCGTATCAGTAACGCTTCTTTCTTTTTCCTCATCATTTCATTTTTTATTTCAAATTACTTAAACAGATGGCAATCGATCACAAGCACTAACAATAAAGTGATTTTTATAATACAAAGTATTATTTAAGTTTGTAAAGGTATTTTTCTTTTCATAAATTGAAGTGAAGAAGAAATTATCTTGCTGTCTTCTTTCATAGGCATCCAAATCATAGTTTCACACGTTTGATTCTCTGAGTTGCTTACAGACCACCCACCAATGTATCTCTCTTTTTCTTTCTCTCTCTCTCTCTTTCTCTCTCAACGGCGCCACACCTTGTATAATAGTGCGCGGCGAATCAGCCCGAGTTTGTTGATTACCAGCTGATGACTGGTTAGCATAATGATTGGTAACCACCATTGGAAGGAAGGTCGCAACACGACCCTTTATTATTCAGCACGTTTTCTTACTTTTTATTTCATTTTTCTTTTCATTATAATATTTCGAATAGGCATTTATGATTTTTTTATTTTCTACGGCACACAAAGATGTCTTCGAGTAATCGTGATAAGTTTTGACAGTACTATTGCAAAGATTTGTGCATGTGTACATGTGTGTCTGAAAAAAGAAACGGGGTTTCTAAATTATCGGTAGAGACGGTTGGAATGGTTAAGTGGAGAAGTCTGAAGAAAGAAGGAAAGAAAAAAAAAGAAAAGGGATAAAAAAACTAATCCTCGAGAATTGACCTGGACAGTGTTTTGTGAAAGAAGAACCAACATGTTTTCAAAGCGACACAGTTCCTTTTCTGCATTCCACACAGGATTCTACATTTTTGTTAGTTTCTTTATTCCTTCACATTCCTGTCACTTTACAATACATTCCGAAAAATGAACAATATATTCTGAATTAAATTTTTTCTAATTACTAATATTTTTGTTCAATCTTTTCCATTTAATAAATCTATCAATTAAACACAAGTTATGCAGGAGAAAAGAAAAAAAGAAATCGATTTTAATTATTTATAACGAGATAGTTGTGACTTTATGCTCGACATTTTGTCTCTTAACGAGTCGACCTCGAAGCCGCATAGTTCGCATACTGTGAGGCTGGTGGTCCGGTCATAAGGTGCTTGCAAGGACTCCTCTTTCTATAAGAGAATGAGAAAGAAAGAGAAAGAAAGAGAGAGAGGTAAGCATCGATAATTAAAGTAAGTCACGGTGATCGTTCGTGGTTGATCTTGTCATCGATCGAATCGTCGTAAACGGAGGATCTACACTCTCTACTTACTAACACTATCTCTCTTTCTCTTTCTACTTACCCCTCGTGAAATCTCTTAGCTCTTTCATTCGAGGGCAATTAAGATAACGCTTTCGTAATCTTGCAGGATATCTCCTTTGATCGGAACTCCAAGCTCGTGATCTCTTACGAAGGTGCACCATGTCGGACCTTGAGAGCAATGCCACCATACCGTGGAAAGAATTTTACACCTGTGACAAGATCTACAGATTATTAGTTTTTATTTTTCTGCAATTCTTCTCATATCTTTTTTGGATCACAAATATTGCATTGCAAATATTTTTTTGCTTTCATTTTTTTTGATTTGTTTTTATTTCAACAAAGACGAAAGAAAAATAATTCTATTAATTAATGTTAGAGATGAAATAAAAGGAAGAAGAAGATGAAGAAGAAGATACTAATAGTAAACTGATCGATCATTACTTACTTTCTCGATAGCACACGTGTGAAATATAAAAGAAGGTAATAGGAATTCTCAGGGTTGAGACCATCTATCACTTGTTGGTACTAATTGCTGATCAGGTAATAATCGTTCGGTGTGCTTGTAAATACGGTATTGAACGGGGTGCGGTACGATTCTAGACATGGTGATAATTTATCGCGGATTGATACGACTCGAATACTTTATTACGAATATTTTTCCATTCATGTGCATATTAACGATACTGGGTGGTGCTTACAACTATCGTTCCAATCATTGTCTCGTAGGTGTTAGTTAATATTAACTTTTCAATTGGTATTTCAGATTTTTGTTTAACCTCTTTTTTTTTTCTCGATCAGGTAGACACATATTTAACAAAAAAAAATACTTAACAAGTATCGTACCTGCGTGATCATTTTGTCGATTGATTTTAATTCGGGAGACATGATATTTATCGTAGTTGTTAAGAAAGTTCAATCCCTGTAATCGTTAATCGTTCATCTTAAAATCCCAAAGTCCAATAGGGCAATAGTTTCTATAATACACGATTTTTTTCCCCATAGATTTTCGAATCAAGTATATATACAAGTTAGATCATAATAAAATATTAGAACGGTGCAATGTGGTTCGTGTATCGTATAGTCGTAACTTAGACTATCACGAGTAACTATGCAGCTATTTAACTGTGTAAGCGTTCGTGTTTGCCTTCTTGCTTGGCATACGTGCAACAAGTTCGATAACACCTGTTGCTTTACCCGCGTAATAAGTTGCGTGCTACGATCGTTACCTATCGAGATAAGAATGGTTTACACGAATTTTCCAGGATATCAAACTGAAACCTAGTTTATGTTTAGATTCCTGTCTAAAGTATTCATTACCGTCAAATTACATCGACACGATCTCGAATACGAATATCACTATAATACAATTTATTAGGGATTATGGTAAATGCTCGATACAACGTAACAACGAGATCGAATATGATAAAAGAATTGAGATAAATAAATAAAGAAAGAGAGAGAGAAAGAAAGTCTTGTTCAGATTTTCTTCGTAATCATTCAACATTTATCATCGTGTGTGTTAAATTTCGTCGATCGAATTGCGCGTAACAAAAACATTTCTCATGTCAGCCGCACGCGTGCTTGCATTTTTCCTCGGCAAGATGATTATTCGCACGTGTTAACACATCGAGGAACGAGGAAGAAGGACAGAGAAAGTGTTCAAACGAGTGCATTCCCACTCTTATTTCTTTAGATTTCTTTTTGTGCTTCGTTCTACAACGGTTCGTTTCGTGAAGGGCGAGAAAAAAGTAAACGACGTTAGGGATTGGACGATGCACAGTGTTTGTCTCTTGAACACGCGAGCGCACTCGATGCGGGCCAGGCCGAGGAGACGCCCAAGTGGGTTAATACCGACAATTACGCTTCTCCTGTGTCCGCCCATACGCGTGAATTCCATTTAATTCCGTTAGCCGCTGCCCGCACGTCATTTTTCATTTCCATCCGCCTTGGTAAGTACAAGAAAGAAAGAAAGAAAGAAAGAAAGAGAATGGGCGTCGTCGAGAATTTGGTCTCTGGTTCGGCAAGCAGGTCACCACGGATGTGTCCTAAAAAAAAAAAAAAAATTGTAGGTATCTTCTGGAAGATAACGTGATTTGTTGCGAACACATCGAGTCTTGAAGCGTTATCGAGTCATTGATTTACTGCTTCTACCAATGAGCAAAGAATGTCTTCTTTCTTTTTTTCGGTGTATCCACACCGGTGCAAGTTTTATTTTTTGATCATCAGGAAATAAGCTTGCAACTCTTACCCACTACCACTACCACCATTACTACCAGGAAGGATAGAGAAAGAAAACAACATTATGATGGATCGAAAGTTCTGACAGTTTATTACGATTTGAAATTTTCTAAAGGAGAGCGTATCAAGGTGATCGTTCCATGGGATCACAATCGGGGAAAAATAGAAGTATAAAACGTGACAAGGCGGAAGCGATATATTAACACGTATAGCAATGTAAGACCTATCGAAAGAGTTTTGCAAGCGTTTATGCGACTGACAATGGAACCAACCGTCCAACGTTATATAGGCGAGCTTTAAAACTTGATACGAGTAGTAACAGGGAACGTTGCTTGCTTGGGCTGCCGTTTTAAGATCCGTGACGGGTGTGTTTGCTGATTTATGGAAGTCGGTATCATTGTCAAGGAACGTCCCACTTATTTATCCGTTATCCGAATATAAAAGATTTCAATCGAATGTAAGGAGAACACTCTTTAAATAGATTATTCGCATTTCGTCCTGGTCAAAGTTAGTTTTCTGTATACCGGTGATTGGATTCTCTGGTCTTTGCTCTCGATAATCTATGTAATGCCATGCAAGAAGAGAATTATGGTGGTCGGTATTTATTCGTGTCGTCGATAGGCGCCTTGCCGACCTGTCCGTGACTCTAATGATTCATTGACCTGACAGGGGCGCTAATGCTGCACCCACGTTAACGCGCTACCGTTTCGCGTTGAGAATCTACGAAGGTATATATATATCTATGAAGGTGTTCATAAGTCTTACTTGGGTATAGTTAGAAAGCATATAGTATCGTTAAGTGCGAGATGATTGCTCGACAAGATACCTGATCGATTATATTGTATATATACGTGTACGCGGTTTAATCGGATAACTTTATTTCTATCTAAACAACAAATTTCTTATGTTCAATGGAATATATATAATTTAGAGTTTTGTTCGAGTGTTCAAATATAATGGATCAAGAGTTAACAAAGTTTAGATGTGTAGTTTTTTGAATATTACAAAAATGTATGTTGCATAAAAAAGATGCTGAACTTTATAGATTAAGTTGCTGAAATCGTCCAATTAATCAAAACGAAGTTCTAGTTCTTTTTAATGTCCAAATTCCCTACGATACTTATTTATTAATAATTTTATTTTTCGAGAGGGAGACGAGAGAAACAACTAATATAATTTAGAATTATACTTCTATCACTAAGGGGTCAACTAGTTCGAAATACTTTTAACTTTATATCGGTTAAATGAACGAATATAGTTGATTAATCATCGCGAAAGGTTTAAGTTTAGTTGTTCTTTTATAATCATGTTTAGATAGCGTAAAGTTAAAAAGGGGGGAGCACGGAAGTGGCCGGTGAATCTCGGTAATCTTGGGGGGAGCGCGAAATATCGCACGATTCGTGGCGAACAACGGGCAACATCAACGTCCGATCGATCGGACAGCAGGTTGGGTCACGATCGTGGGCCTCACGGCCCTCATCTTAACGCTGCGGACACAACATTCGAGAAGAGGGGCTGGCTTTCCTTGGGTTAACCGTCGACTCTGATAGGTCCGTTTAAACGCCCCCGGTTATGCAACCGTACCGTCTAATAAGCTTCTTTCAACGTGAGTACCTGTCGAGGTACAACGTGTCTTCGAAACTTTAAGAGACTCCGAGAATAAGAGATACCTCGAGTTTAACCATTGAATCAACTTCACTTCGATCACGAACGTTTATTCTGTCGTCCTGAATTATCAACCTAATATCTTCGTTGTTTCCCCATTAGACAAAATCGATAGAATTTAGGCAAGAAATGTTTCGAAAATAACAATCGTTCAATTTGTTCGGCAAATCATCTCTTTTTTTACAAGGTTTTTAGTCCTCCTTGCAAAAAGGTTCATTCCAGCGGTACTTGAATTCTTTCATTCTTTTTTTTTTTTGCGAGGAATACATGAAGCGAAAAGAAAGAAAGAAAGAGAGAGAGAGAGAAGAGTCCATAAGGCGTGCAGGACTGTGAGAGAATATTAAAAATCACAATGCGGCATATTAACTTGACCCACTATCGTTGCACCAGGAAGAAAGCGCGCTCGTTTAAAGTCCCGTCGGCGGGTTCGCTTAAAAAAAAAAACTGTAGGCGAGCGAGAGAAAAAAAAAAAAAAAGGAGACGGAGAGATAGAATAATATCGCCCTCGCTTTTACGACGGTCGAACTTTATTGCGTCGGTGTGCAACCGCAGCCGGGGGAATTAGCAATTGTAATGTTATAAGGCACGAGCACGTTTCGAAAAGGGAGAGAGGGAGAGAAAGAAAGAAAGAAAGAAAGAAAGAAGGGATGACGGTGTGTGTGTAGTGGTAAGGAGGAGTGCGAAGGGTAAAAAGAGAGAAGAAGAAGAACGGTTGGGGAACGGTGGGTGGGTGGAGGAACAGAGAAAAAGAGAGACGACCGCGACTGGACGAAGGATAAAGAATGCCGGACCCAAGGGTCACGAGGATTTCATTTGACGGAATAACGTGGCGTTTAAGAGCCTGTACCGTTATCCTCCTTCGTTGTATATATACCAAGCTAACCAAGTATAACCAAGATCGGTCGGTCGACCCTCATCTTCTTGCTCGACTTATATTTCGTCGCGTTTAATCAAAAAGCCAATCTTTCGTATATTAGGATCGTGGAAATAATAATCAAATGCAATAGGGCCGGTCATTTTTTTCATCCCTTACTTTCGAACAAAAGTTTTAGAATGGTAAGTGCATGAATTCATGAATCAAGGAAATATACAGGACGAGGTGATACCGGTTGACGTTGCCTGGCAAGGGCCACCTTGAGATCATCAAAGTGCCCCATAATGAGCGGCTCGCGTACCGGGGTCAAAGGTTGCACGGTAATTAATTGTTTTGCACCTCGCGGGCAAAGCCGACTGACTCCTCTTCGAGGAACCTTCCGTCGTCGTCTTTCCTTCCCGAACAACTCGGCTTGCTATCGTTGAGAACACGAACACGCTCGTATTCTTCTTCGCAATGCGAGAGACTAATGTCTTTGGAAGAGACTCGAGGCGGTCCTCCTCCTCCTCCACCTCCTCTTCCTCCTCCTCATCTTAGACTTTCGAGTCGTCGTAGTTGTCGCAACGGAATTTCAAAGGCCCTTAAGATTGTGTGTGATTCTCTTTCTTTCTCTTTCTCTTTCATTTTTCTCTCGTCGTTCTATCTTCTTCCAGTGTGCAATGAGAAAAATGTGAAAAAGGTCGGTGACTTATGGCGACCGATCAATCAGAAAACGTTCTACCACGATATACGTCCTAATTTAACGAGAGATCGGTATATTCTCTTCTAACGGTTATTAGAATAATGTATATCTCTTAGTTTTCTCAAGATTCGTTTGCATTTTAATATCCCGACGATAAAATACGTCTATCCTAGCTCGATGTTTCTATTTAACCGCACGAATCGGTCGACCTTTTGAATATTCATCTGCGCGAACGTCAGCCATGAAACGTTTCACAGAGTAAGGTTGAGGTATTATACCGAAATAATATAACTCGTCGTTACTTTTAAACGATATTATTCGTGGATGATACATTTCGTCACATCATTTTTCGGACTCTATCCAAATATTATTCGTGTTCAATTAGTTGTTTCTCTCGTCGAAAACACTAATCTACATTGAAACAGTTTTGTTTGAGTGTTCAAATATAACGGATCAAAACTTAACGAAGTGTAGATGTATAGTGTTTTGAATATTACAAAAATGTATGTCTGCATAAAAAAGATGCTGAACTTTATAGATTAAGTTAACATCTAATATTTTATATATGTATGGATCTCATGTGTATTTCGCAATATAAAAATAACACAATAAAATAAAATTTCCAGTTGCTGAATAAGTCCTAATAAAGGGACGAAACGAAGTTCTATTTTTTTTGAATGCCTAAATTCCCAAAGATACCTTTTTATTTATTTTTTATTCATGCTATTTCTAATAGGGCTTAATCGAATTCTTACGTAAGACAGTACCAAGCATTGTTCGTCGCATCAAGTAAATTACGGCACTTAATCGTTCGTGATGGTGCATGTAACGAGCCGAACTAAACGACCGAACGTGTAAGAGACAAAAGGAGACTGATTTGTCATTAGACGAACGCGAGGATGCAGTTTCTAACGACGATTAAACCGATGAGGCACACTGTCCAATCCAGTCACGATCTCTAAACGAATTCGTTTCTGCGAGCAATAGAAAATAGAAGCCAACCAAACTTGTTTTAGGCTCGTATATAATTATTGTACGCCTCCACGAAGAAAAATGTTCGTAATTATCATTCCTGACGTGGTAACGTTTCCATTCGCTTAAAAAATATTACTATCGATCAATCGAAGAATAAAAACGAGTAAGAGATAGATATGATTTAATTGGAAGAACTTGGTTTAAATAAATCTATCATGTTTTTTGTCATTAAACTCAAACAAAAGTATCTTCTAAATTTGAACACAAAAAAAACAAAACATATATTCTTCAAATAATCTACAATAATTTATCTTCGAATGAACATTCATTTTATCAATCCTAAAAACTATTGTTCCTCCCTAATCTTCCTACTTATAATTAAAACATCATACAAAACAAAATCTCTAAAATTTGAAATAAAATATTAGAATAAAAAGTGGCAATTAAAAATTTCGTAAATAATGCTATTAAATCGTTCTAAATTTTGTGAAAAAATCGCTTAATTCGTAAAAAAAGAAGAAAAGAAGAGAGACACGTATCCATTGACACTTTGACCGTCTTGTTCTTCCTACGCTCCCACACTCGATATACAACACATGTTCCGTTCCGTCATCGACTGGGCTCATGCTAATTCCATATTGATGAGCGTCATTTATTATCATCGTTCCAATCCTCCTCTTCCTCTATTTCTGTTTGAACGTGGATCAACCTATACACTGATCTCTTCTTCCTTCTTCCTTCCTCAAGAAAGTCGAATAGCAGAGCCACCGACGTTGTTGGCGGCGCCCAAGGAAAATCCTCGGACGTCGTTGGTTAATTGTCCCTCGAGGGAACTCATTTTTCGGTACTGTTCGTTCCCCTATGGCGCCAGGTTCCCTTGGCGATTTGTTAAACGTCGTCGTGGGGGCTCTGGCTACGTCACGATCGATCGATCGATGGATCGTTAAGTCGATTCTCGCATCTCCCTGCCCCGGGCGTCACACGTCGATGACGGACCTGACGACGATCTTCTTCTTCATCATCATCATCATCATATACTTCTACCTTTCCTCACTGGAAGCACTATTCTACAATTTTACTCTCTTACCAGATCAACAAAAAACAAACCATTCTTACATTATATTATTTTCGGTTTTTTTGTTTCATTTTATGAATTAATTACAAGCGTAGGCTGTGCATCGGAACTCTCGTTATCGTACATTTACATACGATCGATTGCAAGATAAACCACAAGGACTATTCGTCATTCGAGGGAAATTATTCGACTTTTCGTGATTTACAATCATACGTAGCATTTCTCTTCTCTTCTCTTTCTCTTTCTCTCAATCGGTACTTCCCTTTTCGTTCTTCTTTCGTAACTCCCGCGCACTTTTTATCTTCAGTAACATCGGTATATATCATTCGTGTACAGAATTTAAATCTCTTGCTGCTTACTGGGACTCGTTTGTTTACTCCTTTCTTTTTCTCTTTCTCTTTCTCTTTCTTTTTCTGTTTCGATATCGAACAACGATCCGAGGCTACGTCGTTTACATTGGCTTTCGAAGGCAATCATTTGGTGCAACAGCGTAAGACCGTCCTTTTCGTCAAACGATCCATGCCTCGAGACTCGAACGTTACTCACAATTTAAACTTTACAATTTCTTAGCGAGATAAGGGCCGGCCGATCGTAACATTATCTTCAATGATCGCGATTGAACATCGTTGATTCTCGATAATATCGATTCTCAATGTAATATTATTTATACGACTTTATAAATATATTTTGTTCCGTGAAATAATCGATTTATACTTCATTAAAATAAAATTATTCGAATAAGGTAGTTGGCATTACAGATTACCTTTGTATGAGCCATTTATTTTGAAATTGGCATAAGTCACTTTTTCAAAAAAAATCGAATTAATCGCAACACTAATTACAATTGAACGATATCTTTTCATTTAAAAAAAAGAAAAAAGAAAAAAGTGATTTATGCAACTTTCCAAATAAACAGCTCATATATTTTATACCTGTCATTGTCTTTAATACACTATTGGAAAATTATTCATATACAAGGATGTTACCACTTTCTCTCTAATGTTCTTTCTCTTTGTCCCTTCCCCCTTCCACCCCCTTTCCTATTTTTCTATTTTTCTTTTACGAGTCTGTGGGAATACCTCTATCGTCTATCTTTGATTTCCATTGGTAGAAAACGTTACATACCTGACCGAATGTATTGAACAACACTGACTTCAGAACCATTCCGGACGATTGCATTTCTGATGCCCAAAGGCCGATCACGATTTGCGCGGAGTTATACACAAGATCGGTAGATCACTACCGATGTAGATCACCGTTGCCTACGGCGGCAAGATCTCCGGGTCGTACATAGATCTCACCCCCTCGTGCACGCTCGTTTTAATGCAACTTCCAACGGGAAACTTAGCATCCTATCTCTCTTTTCCTCTTTTTTTCCTCTCATCCGCGAGTAAAGAAAAAAGGGCGCATCTCTTCCATTCTATCCTATCTCTCTATTGGTATTTTCTTTCTACTCGATTAACTGATAAGATAATGCACAGTGTATACTACTTCAGGTACCTATATATTATGAACCGATCGAGAGTCACTTGGTGGCCACCCTAAGCCGATCGAAAGGGGAATGGAGATCGTTGTTCTGATCTTTAAAAGAATTTCTTTTGTTTTAATAATAATTTACATCAGCGATTTTATTTAAGAGATACCCCCCTTTAAAAAGAACAACAAAAAATTAAACAAAAGTTTTATAATTCTTTTATACTATTCGTTGTGAGAGAGACCTGATGATTATCATGGGATACAGTTTCGTTTTAACAACTAAAACAGCAACGTACCGAAATTTTCGCTTACCTTCGAAAGTAAAGGAGGAATTAGTCGAACGACATTTTTGTGTTACGACCCTTAAGATATCCGTTGGTATATATTTTTATTGGCTCATCACGTTGGCTCGTCGAGTGCGAAGATAAAGCGACGAAATGGCTGGATAATGGCATACCGCGGATCGCGTGCTCAAGGTAACGAGAACGAGAAAGAAAAAAACGCGAGAGAGAGGAAGAGAGAGAAAGAGATGCTCTTTTACTTTTTTTTATTACTTTCTGAAAGTCCTGATGGTTCTAATGTAAGTGTCAGTTCGCGTACTGCAACTTGCTTTCGTTTGCAACAATCCTTTGGAATTCATGCAACGCATCGTATTCGTTGCACGTTAGTTTTCGAAATGCAATACAAGAAACCCTTTCACAGATACAACCGCATGTCGAAGGGCGAACGCTTTGTAACGATACGTATTTTACGATTCCCACTAAAGTTTCGACTACGCGTTTGCTTTTTTTCAACTTTTTCATTCTTTTATTCCTCACTTTTCATCTCCTACTTCTTTCCCTATACAATTTTTTCTGTACAAGTTACGAAAAAGATACTCAAAGATAGCATAATTAATTCATTCATTCAAATCATTGATATGATAATACTAAATATTAAAAAATATTTATTTTAAATATACAAAGTTAAGTTTCTAATACACTGTGTGCTTCTAATTTATTGTTTTTCAAACGATTCCTTCAGTATCTTTTAATAATTTTTTCATTCTTAATATAACATTAGAGTTTGTAGAGGTTGGAATTTAGTGAAGTAGGTAACGAGAAATCGAAGGAACGTTTACGTCTCTACCGGGAAGAAAGAAATCGCGTAAAAAAGCTTTACACCCTCGGTCTTCCATAAAATTCGGATCGTTTGAGGGACCACCCCGAAGATGTCGGCGCTATCCTCAGCTCGGCTTGAAGGACCCTTTCTAAAGAGAGAGAAAGAGAGAGAGAAAAGTCGAAGGGAACGATCATCTCGCGTAATTAAGGTCGTAAGAAGAAGCAAACGCGTTAGGTAGTGCTCTTTGGCGTTTATCGCAGAACCGACGCCTTCTCCTTTTCGTTTCGTTTTGAATTTCTTTTTTTTTTGTCCTTCCTTCCTTCCTTTTTTTACCTTCTTCTCATCTTTTATTTTGCGGCTTTCACGCGCGAGCCATCGTATTTTCGTCGAGGCCTCGTTTGTCCTTCTCCTCGTCGTCATCTCGTTGTTCTGTTCCACGAGGGAACGAACCCCAGCAACTTACTGCAGCAACTCGAAATGGTTGTAAAGTGCGACGTAAATCAGGCCGTTTAGCCGTATAATTTGGCAGGACACGCTGCTGCACCCTCTCTCTTTCCCTCTCTTTCCCTCTCTCTCTTTTTCTTCGGTGGTACGACTACGTCAAAGGATACGCATAGCAATCTTGACGTGAGCAAAGTATGCGCTGGCGCGTCTCGGTAAAATCGCTAAGGGTATAAATATCCGTGGCAAGTAAATTCCGTTGTTGTTACGGGCGTGTCTCTTAGTCCTATCGTTTCTCTTTTTTTTGTTTTATATTACAATTTTTATAGCAAACGTACGCGAGTATTGTTTTTTTATTTTTATGAAGAAGAGACTCCTCTTGACGCGAGTTTTTGGGGAAATATGTCCACCTTACTTGGACGGAAAGAAAGAAAGAAAGTATGAAAGACTCATAGAAGGGATGGTAAACGAAAAATAAAAAAAGAGAGAGAGAGAAGTGAGGGTGAGGATTATATTGCTGCCAAATTACAGACCCTGGCCACCCAAAATGCAGCGACCTAATCGGTTACGGTAATAATGTTGGTATTAATGGTGCGGTAAAGTTTGCGTCGGTGAAATTATAGGTGTCAGGGGCGTGTTAATTTTTATGCTTATTGATTTTCATATTTTACCACCTAACACTAGTAATGTTTACGTGGTAGTAGAACAACAATCTAGGAGAATTGTAGTATCGTGTCGTTTACGTTCCTCTCGTTTCTGAACGCCATGACTTTGCAACCCCTTCGAGGCACCATCGTTATCAAATGATATTTTTACGGCGTAGAACATTTGGAACTTTTAAAATTTTCTAACCGGCCTAACTCTTTTACACGAACGCCTTGTTCCTGGCACCATAATTTGGAGACTTTGAAAGGTACAAATAAGGGGCGTGGGTGTGACAAAGTTTTAAAAGAAGGACGTTCCTCGTTCAGCAGGTACGCTGATTGGTTCGGAACTTTAAAAGTCCCTTTCGGGATTTATAGGCTATATAAATTTCGTATATTATGGGTATAGTAAACTTTGCAGGTACTTAATAATAGACAAGTATCTTTCTAAGTTTGACAATGTTGCTCTCATGTCAGATACGATAAAAGAATTTCGGTCACACGTGGATTAAATTTATGATGCAAAATATCTTCCTTTGATTGAATTTTCTGAAGCTTCATTTATAATTAACTTTACCTGTTATCGATTTAAATACTTGCAGGGAGTCAATTAATCGACTAGATTTCACATTTTTACGAGTGTAAAAAGTTTAAAAGAGATGATTGGAATTTCGTTAGAAGAGCGAAAAAAAGAAACAAGGTGGGAGAAGAGAAGAAGAAATGAGAAGGGGGAGTGGAGTGTCGGTGGTGGGACAACTCGGAGAGTTACGGACCATCCACGTCACGTTGAAATATTTTGGCAAATTTATGCTCAATAAAAATTAACCAGACTCCTTCTCGTTCTGCGGTTTTTCGGCTTGTGCACGGTGCTAACACACTAACAACACGCTCTACTAGCATCTTTGCTTGGCAGAAACGGAAGAACAACCATCGACATCGGCAGCTACCACCAATACCACCGACGATGACTTTCAAAGTCGTTTAACGACAAGGTGCTCATCGGTTTGCAGTGTATATTCGTCGTATAGGTATGCATGCATACGTCGAAACTTGTCTGTTCGACAATTCTCTTCTTCTTCGGTTCTTCTCGTTTGGCGATAGTACGCAAAAGCGGGGTGATTTATCGCTGAATTTTCTTTTCCCTTTGCGTTCAATGTTTCCCCTTTTTTTCTTTTTTTATTTTTACATCTTCTCCCGTTTCGTTTCGTTTCGTTCAGTTTCTTTTTCTACGTTACTTTGACTTTGTCTGTTTCTTTTTTTTCTCTTACTTCAGAAATTTCATCGCAACCCTGACACGAAGGAACCCTTTTTCCCTTTTTTTTTTTTGTCTCCGAGTATTTTATCTTTTTAAGTTACAGAACTCCTCCTTCGTCCTTCCTTCGCATCTTCCTCCGGTTTGAGTATGGCGGGGGCGCGTTAGCAAATCTCTTTATTCTTTTTATTTCTCATTCCTCTGGAGGAGAGTGCGTACGCGGGGAATGTGTCGCCGGTGTAAATCAGTCAACGTCCGCGAGGATTAGAGTTTACTGTATCCCTCACCCTCCCCTCGTATTCTCGAGTGTCTCCTCGGAGTTCCAGGTACGGCACAACGCGATTCAAATGTTTTCTGACGAATCAAATTTTCTATTTAAACAAAAAATATTCTATTGGCCCGATACGAAAAAATCAAAGTTATCTTCACGTTTACTGACAATTTTTACTTAACTTTTGATTTAACCACGATTGAATTTATAGAAATATTAACACATTGCATACAGCGCTCTGCGCGGTCAACCGCGCTAAAAACCTACACATTTCCGAACGCTGTAGCAGCATGCTTGGCGAGCAATCTTAAGCGGATACATACAATTCTAATTTGTTTTTGGTATTATATTCACATATATATTGATTCGAAATAAAATATGAGAACGAGATATCTCGTGACCCGTACGCAACGTTTGAGTGCATAAAAACGAAATATCTCGTGACCCGTACGCAACGTTTGAGTGCATAAAAACGAGATATCTCGTGAGCCGTACGCAATGTGTTAATATTTCGTAATTAAACTAATATTAGATCCGTATTTATAAATAATTTTGAATATAATTTTTAGATTTTACGTTAGAAATATATATGGAATAAAATGATATGAAAGATATATAGTATATCAAATCTAATCAGAAATTAATTCAGCTAGAAAAGGGATAAAAATAAAACAAGCCGAGACGGTTTAAATTTCTCGATAGACATGGGTAACGAGATGGTTGTGAACGGCCCTGGTACGGCGGCGGTTAAGGTGGTTAAGGGCTAACAACTGTGACGCACTGCGACCGCAAACGCTTGTAGAAGAGAACCGAGATCGACCGCATCGGCTTTGCTTGATTTCACGGCCGCTAATTAGTCCATGCGCGTTTTGCCACACGTCTAATCGCAAATTTATAAGCCACCCTGAAAGTCTCGCGGAAGGTCGCGCGAGGGCGTAAACGATGTCTCGCGAATGTCCCATAAGCCGTTTCGAAGAAACTTTCTCGTGAATTTTAATCCCAAGGTTTTGCCGACCACCTTTCCCCCTCCCACCCCCTACCCCTTCCCGTTCAACGTTTCTTCTTATTTCTCTCAGACACGTTCGAATAATACGCGCCAGATTTTCTCTTTCTTATTTACGATTAAACTTTAATACAAAAAAATCTACAAGAATCCATAAAGAATTTATAGAAAAGATTCATTTAAATGACAACATGTTTTTTTACTAAATATCGAAATATATAGAATGTATTAGACAATATATTTATTGTTCTGTCGAATTACCTTAGTTACCACAGTGACACCTGCTCGTGAGAAATCATTATTGTTAACAAGTCACCTAAACAATACATTCTCGTGTTATGCAAGGGCAAAAAAATCGATTCGCGTCAGCTGCCTGTCATAAATTCAACGGTGGTTCCCATAGCATGACCACGAGGGATTTCGGAATCGTATCGTGTCATTACTTTTTCTATACATTGCTACCACCCCTGAATATCGATGGGGTAGGAACGGTGTGTTAATAACGTATAACGTTTCATACAAAGAATGCATTTTAAAACTATAGTATATTGTATATACTATACTTTTTAAGTTCCTGTTTACTAAAGTGAATTCACCTGATGATTCGATTTGCACACTGATACCAAATACCGAAAACGATATAAAAAGACAAGTTTTCTTGGTGGTACTTTTAAACCCCCATGGAATATTTTTAACAAACAGGTCTCTCACTTTCTCAGCGTCTTTATCAACGACCCCCTCTAAACTTTAGAATAGTAATTTTCAAAATAAATTATATTACATCTTCTCATATTCATCAAACGTTTTGGTTATTTGGAATCAGTTTGCATAGTATCCGATCGTCGCATTAATTCTCAAGAGCCGCGTTTAAAACGAGGTAGACGATAGTGGACAGGTACAAGGGGCCGGGACTCAACGAAACGTCTTGATTTCGCTAGAGATCGTAAACTTAATCGATCGGCTCCATTAAATCGCGGCACGGTAATCGAACCGATACACTTTTCGTGACGCCAGGGCCCTTATTTCAGAGAGAATCGTTGCTGAGGGGAAAAATCAACAGGAGGAGGAGGAAGAGGAGGAGGACAACGAAGGTGGTGAATAAGAAGAATAAGAAAAGGAAGAAGGATAAGAAAAAAAATAAAAAAAAAGTAAGAGAAGAAGCGCGTGATGAGGATAGGCGGAGTTGGTTGGTCGCTCGCTTTTATCGACCGCCGTTGTATGTGAGGGAGAAAGAGAGAGAGAGAATGGAGAGGGCCCCCATAAACTCTCACGTTATTTACTATGTTAATTGGCGCCCACGTCAAACACAAATTTATGCTAAAAGCCGAGATGTTATCGAGTAGCCGAACGCGTTACAGCGCTGACAGCTCTTGCCTCCCAGTGCCGAAACCTTTGGGTACGCAAGCATCTTCGTCGCGTTATTCTTCGTGGATTTGGTCGAGAAGCCCTTCTTCTTTTTCTTTGAGAGAGAGAGAGAGAGAGAGAAGAACGATGATACCATCGATATCGATCATCGACTCATCATCGTACCGAATCTTTTCCCCTATTCCGTTTTATTCTTTTTTTTCTTCCCCCTTTAACCGCGTTCGTCTAATGGAAATAATAATGCATCCCCATTCGAATTAATTCAACTATTATATTATATTTTTTCGAATTTTATTATCTAAATAATTTAACTTAAATAATCGTGAGAAATATGATGATACGTGATTTCGTTTTCTAGATACTCAGTGAAACTTGATTAACATAGATAGATACCTAAATAAATTCATTGCGATTCGAATGAAATAATAGTGAAAGTGATTCGGCTTTGGTAGAATGACATAATTGAATGATCGATCATCATCCTGATTCTGATGTCTTGATGGAATCATCGAGATTGAGAATACGAAATACTTTCGAAAATACAAAATACATTGAAATTGATTCGATTTCTTAACTTTTTCTGTATTATAATAATTCATCCAATTTCTCTTCTTTCGAAAATATTCAAGTTTCTTGGAAAATATCTAAAAAAATCTAATAGTTAGTATCACCATCTTGCAGCTGAATACGAAGGGTTAGTTCGAAGATAATTAATAATGACCGTAACGTCAAGTTTTAGAATGTCTAAAACAATGAACAGAAACCATGTGTTTTTTTAGGCCAATGATACTATTATTTCTCATTCTATTTTATTCTTTATGGTAGGAAATAAAGGAGAACGTAAAAAAAAAAACGTTTTTGAAGATGTCACAAAAGCAGGTTGGATATCACCATATGGATTGAATACAATTTACGATGAGTTTTTCCTTCGAAAATGCAGTATCCAAAGAGGACCGTTACGTCCCAACGATTTCACTGATATTTTTTTTCATCTTTTTCTTTTCTTTTTTTTTTTTTTTCTTTTTTTTCCCCCTCTTATTCTTCTTCCACACGTGTTTTTTTTTTTTTTTTCTTTTTCTTTTATTCCCTACCATCTTCGAGCATCATCCTCCCGCGCTCCTCCCTCATCGTATCTCTCTTCACTCTTTTCCCTCCTCCACCTCCACCTCTTCCTCCTCCTTCTTCTTCTTCTTAACGTCCGACAGGTGATTTACACGCAAGGATTTATTGCTCGCAAAATTTTACGAAAGGCTCTGACCCGCACCGAAACCGGCGTGTCGCGGTCATCCGCGCGAGAAACGACGCGTTCTTCCAAGAACGAAAAACCATTTTTTATGGGAGAGAATATTCGAATGACATCGATGGAAAGAGAGAAGGACAGAAAAATAAAAAAAGAAAGAGAGAGAGAGAGAGAGAGAAAAAGGAGAGAAAAGAGATATGCAATCTCGCGTGCACATACGCCGTGAAATACATTCTGGCGATACATTTCGTAAGTCGCATCCGCGTTCTGCTTTTGGAAGATTTAAGGTATTAGGCGTGGAACGACGTCGATAAAAATTGAAATAAGTACCCGGACGATGAAGTCCTACGTTCGTAAATTCCCAAGACCAAGCGAAACTTTAACGGCACGTTTATGTACGTACTTATTTACGTATACATATCTGATATCGAGGACATATTCTTTTTTCCTCCAATGGATTTACGAATATTTTAATTCGGCCATGCGTTTTTACGGTAAGATCGAGCAACCTAATATCTCTTGAATTTTGTGAGGAAATAAATAAAAATTAATATAAACGCGGGCGAGACTTACAATTTTCGAAAAAAAATAGGATATAAGTTCAACGATAGGGAAACAGTTGACTAACTTTTTTCGAAATATGGAATAAAAAAGCCGGAAAAATCATAGCGTTTCTTTTCTCTTCTGCTGGTGATTTTTTCTCTCTCTCTCTCTCACACTTTCATTTCTTCCGGCGTGTATGTGTGTGTGTGTGTGTGTGTGTTGGTTAGGAAGACGTGGGCGTTTATGCCGTCAGTTTTATTACTTTGACGGGCGCCGTTGGCTCTACGGACGACCGGCAATCGCACCTTTACAAGCAAGATCATTCTCCTTTATGGTTGAATTTCAATCCCGTCGAACGATGGGACATTTCTGGAAAGCGCGCCTCTTAACGTGATCCCCTCTTGCTCAATCTCAACTGACCACCGATAGAAATATATAAACGTCCAATGACGGAGATCAGGAATCCTCCAATGGTTGAATCCCATGTGATATCTCTTTCAGATTAAGTTGTTTCTTTCTCTACTTAACGTTTAAACATTATACTCTTATTCCTGATACCTATTATTGTTTAATTTTTAGATTTATGCAATTTTTCTTATACCTATTGTAATACCGTTATTATTCTACGTTACTACGATCTAAGAAATAAAAATAATTTAGTAAAATATCATTTACACGTCTAAAGTTAAAAGCAATAAGTATGAAACGATCATTATACGCTTGGTATCGGTTTCTTGGTAACGAAAGTAAAAGTTAGCGGAGTGTCGTATTCGAAGGATTCACAGGAAAGTCTGTGCCACCCAATCTGTGCACGCGCGAATAAGAAGAAAAAGAAGAAGTTAGTTTGGTTTAACAAACAAAAAGAGAATGTTGGTATGAATCCGAGTGTTGGCAAGCAAGGCGCATCGAGTTCCTCAGGTTTTTCCGTTGTAATTTATGCCCGATAATGAACCTGCGCTCGGTCCGTAGATAGCGTAAGGTCAGGTGTTAATGCCGATGCGTGTGTGGTGCGAGAATGAGAATGAGTGAGTGAGTGAGGCTCCGCGTGGGACTCGTGGCACATTGGGCCCACCCGTGCGCGCCACACTCTCTACTACTCACGAGTATCCTTTTTTTATTTCGATTCAGCTCACGAATTAGTGGTGTTCACGAGTAAGTAAGTGTGTATATGTCGGCTCGCACTTGAAATCAATGAACATCGAACGAACGCGTACCTTTAGGATCTCGATCCTGACCGTGTGGGTGGTTAATTAGAAACGATTTCGCGTCGTAGAAACCGAGAGGGAAAGAAATTACATCGCCCTTTCTATTTTCTAACTGTGCAAGGAGATCTAGCGTAACGATTTCAACGTTCAATCGTATCAACCGATCAAATTTATTGAAGTCTGCCGACTGATTTATATACGCACTCACTCGTCTATATGTATATCTCTTAACTATTATATTATATACATGGAAGCATATGTACAGGGAAAATAAAAAAAAAAGATAACATTTCTATAAAACTAGTTCATCGTTATTTCGTACGATTGGCCAAGCAACCCGATTGGTAATCTTTTAAATTAACGTGAGATTATATCGTTTCCGAGTGACGTACGATAAGAATCGTGCCGATCGTAAAATTACGTACGTATATACACATATCTGCGGGTAGGACGGCGAGGAGTCATTTATTAAATTTACGTCAAGAATCCAGCATTCGTTGTTGGTCCATCGGAACGTATATAATTCGGTGTTACGAAATAGAGAGGACGAGCGACGTCGATGAATTGTGAGATATCTTCGCGATACGTGCATTTATGTGGGTGAGAGGTGTGAAACAACTCGTCCTATAATACCTACATATATACTTTCTCTTTGAATTCAGTACGTTGTTCGGAATTTGATTATATTTTGACAAGTGTAGAAAAATTATACACGATTCTAAAATCAACCTTAATTATCCTTAGTGATCTTCGAAGTAAAACAAACGTCTTTAACAATTCTTTGATAATACAGATGAGGGATGCATATACGAGGAACTTTCAACCGATTAAACGTCTTGTAAGATGGCACGGGTTATGGAAGAGTGGATAAATGGAAAGAGGAAAAAGAAAAAAAGAAACTCTCGAGATCAGCTTCGGCAGGCTCAACTTTGTGGGGTTATTCGCAATATACCCGAGAACATATTCGCGATTCACGGTGTATAAAGTACGTGCTTACGAGCGTGGCACAATCGAACGAGCTTGGACCGAAAAAAAGAAAAAGAAAAGGAAGAAAACGTGAAGTAGAGAAAGAGAGGGAGAGAAAAAAAGAGAGACGACAAGCCCATGGGCACGAGCTATTAAGATATTTGAATAATATTAACATGGGGAGTTCGCGAGAACGTCGTAGTGTCGATAACGAGCTAGGAACCTGCACGCGCGCGCGCGCACGCACGCATTGGGCCCGGACCCGGTCCGATGGCAATGTTACGCGAGAATTTTAGTGCTCGAGGCACCGATAAAACGGTCCCCGCAACGATGACGTCGCTCGTTCGTATCTTCTTGCAGTCCGATGCAGCACGCGCTGGTTGGCTATTTCGATAGCAGGTGTCGTCGCAATGGACTCTCATCTTCTACTCTTTTTTTTTCGGTTTTTATACTTTCTTTTTTAACCCTACCTTTCCGAACGACCTTTTTCTCTCGCGGTAGATAACGACTCGAGAAAATAAGTTCTTGGATATAAGAATCCTTTACCGATTAGAAAAAGAGAGACTAACATATATATGAACACACGTATACAAACGTACATACGTTTGTTTCTATTATAAATACTTACTCGATAGCGTTATATAGAATTTCTAAGTAAGCAATTTAAAGGGAATATTTTTTATGATGCAATTGCTTAAAAAATTCACTCTTTGTATTTTATTCTATTATTTGACTAGTTAAATAGTAGTATAGGTATTATTACGGAAATATTTGTCTTATTATGCACGATTTTTCGGTTAAATTTGTATGAGTCTCCATTACCGACGACGACCTAGTTACGATATCTCTAACTCGGAATCTCGAGGCAGCAATCGTGGTCCAGTCGAAGAGCACGTACAACTATGCGTCAACCAAGGAAGTTTTGTGTAAAGGTTGGTAGCGATTGGAACCTACTTGGAATCGTCACGGTGTTGATGGTAGCTTCTCACGTACTCGACATCGATTCTCTTATCGAGTTGACGAAAACGATCCGTTCTTAACACTCGTCCAAGAAATGAAATCAGCTCTCGGGGCTGATCTCATTTTTCAGTGAGCCGATTCCCATCAGAATATTTCTGAGAATTACTTCGACAAGCTCAATTTCGTCTGGAACGTGTCCACGAACGTAAACTTTATTTTACTTTAGTCGTAAACTTTAGTCGTTTATATGGTGGGGAAAACGGTACAAAAGTTTCTGTTGTTAACGTTATTGTATCCTGACGGCGGTCTCATTAATGCAGGTGCAAAATACGTAACATGCGCTTCAAGAGAATTTCAACGGGCGGTGCATGCTCACCATATGTGTAGCAGGTTCAGAGTAAGAAAAAGAATGGAAAGGAAAGGAAAGGAAAGGAAAGAGGCAGAAAAGGATCCGAAAAAACATCTGATGGGCAGCCTCCGGCCATGACTTCGTTCGAGTTTCACGTTCTTCGAGCACGTATCACCAAGGACGTGCGGAAGGAAATCAGTGTTACACGTTTCCGAAAAATCATCAGAGCAAAGGTTCATATGAAAAGAACAAAAAGAAGAAGGGGAAAAAAAGGAATAAAAGAAACAATTCCATCGAACAAAGTTTTCCGACGCTTGAACATTCTCTCTCTCTCTCGAAGAAGAAGAAGAAGACGAAGAAGAAAATGAGGAATTTTGATTTATCGTAGAGAATGTTGTCGGTAGATATTAGATAAAGAAAATCTTTATTGAGTCTTGAAATCAACAGAGCGAATCTTTTAATTAATATTAATGGTTTGCGTGTTGTGAACGTTCGCACCGTTTCAACGTAGAAAGTCTAACCACACCTACATACGTCCTAATAATCGACGACTACCTATACCTGCCTACTTACCTACCTACCTACCAACCTACCGATCATCATCGACCATCCTTTCTTATTCGCGAATGCCGATTTTTCGCGTACGCCCATTTATATTGGCATATTTACGTCTCGAATTCATAGTTATTTTTTTCACGTTACCCGATCGAGGGCGCAAAGGTTAATCTCGTGAAAGCGGCCAACGGTGGCTTCCCACTGCGAAATACGTCGCATTTCCATCAACGATACGGTACTCTGTATTGGAAGATGAACGAAGACGAAGAGATAGAACGAAAGCAGCAGCAACAGGAAGAAAAATAAAAATAACAAAAAAAAAAGTAAAATAATAAAAAATGATAGAGAGAAAGAATGAAAGATAGAAAGAAACATATGAAAGATTCAATCCCAATGGAAAGATAGAAGAAGGAAGAACGTTCGATCAACCATGTGGGGAGGGCATCGTTCAAAAGACTTCGACTGCGCTCGTGCGCTCTTCTGCGCTCTTCTGCGCTCTTGAACGCGCGAGATCGCCGGTAATTAACGTCGACGGAGGCGTGGTGGCCTCCTCGGGGGCATCCTCGACTCGTCTCTCTTTCTCCAAAGACGATTCGTCTTCGTCCTACGGTGCGTGCACCTTCTTCGCAGCGTCTCACATTCGCTCATCATCAATTTATGCAGAACAATTCAACGACGACGGTGCATTACGGAACGTGCGCGCGCTGTGCCGGTTCAAAGACCTCGCTGCGAGCATATACATAGACACATATGTATATATATATATATATATATATATATATGCATACACTTACAATTGTCGAGTATATAGGCACGATCGTTGGAGTACGCGAGAAATTTTCTCTCTCACTCTACATCTCTACCTTCCTTCCTTCCTTCCTTCCTTCCTACCTTTCTTTCTTTCTTTCTTTATTTATTTCTTTCTTTATTTCTTTCCTTCCTTCTCTTCACCCCCTTACCAACCTTCTTACCAACCTTCTCACCAACTCGCGCGCGAGCTCGTCTTTTCGTCGGCAATTAGCATACGATTGACCCTCCACCATGACCCCGCGCGCCTCACTTCGCCGGCATACGAACGATTGAATTAAAGCACGTTAAATACGCTTCTAGATTTTTTTCTTTCCTTTTCCCTTCTTACTCTTTCCCAGACAAAAAAAAAATCGTAATATCGATGACGACGTTAAAGTTCTTGACCGTTCGATATACCTTGCATATGATTTTTTGTATTTATATCCGAAAAAAACGAGAAGATTTTATCGATTTTGTTACTTTTTTGTTTTTTAATATTTTACTTGGATTCACACAAAAATTTCGATACTGCTAGTAATATTATGCAAAAATTTCAAGTATTTTAGGTACTATTTTTAAACCTGCCGAGAACCGATGCTTTCTAATCTTTTCAATTGAAAATGCTTAAAAGATAGCTTTAAAAATAAACTGTAAAGGTTCTCACAAAAATAACTTATAGACTGGCAATAAATCCATTTTAGAATGGAATTTATTTACCATTAGTTTATTTTATTTGAGCACGTAAAATTCAGTTTTGTTATTTCTGCTACCTTATCTAAAAAAATTTTAGCTTTGTTTATGGGTCTTCTGTTTGCTTAATCGTACTTCAGGTATATGAGGAAAAATGCATAAGGGTGAACAAAAATTTAAAAATATAGCATTGCTATTATTTAAATGTACAATAGGCTCTATGAAATGATATATAACCAAAGTACAATAGCATAGAAGTTTTTATAGATTTTAGTAATACAATTTTTTATTTTATGGAGTTTTCTCGAATAAAAAACAATAATAGGTATATTTATGAATAGTACAAACGAATACGAACGAAATGCGAAATAAAACATTTGATTTAAATGGTTGACAATCGTGCCTAATTTTGGTTGCTTATGCCAGATGCAAGGTCTTAAAAAATACCATAACATCTGGTTATAGAAGACTAACATAATATTTATTTGTTCCCAATCGCTTTGTATTCAAACCTGTAGAAAGTTTGAAGTTGGTATTTTTAAATTTGTATAAAGACGTCTTACATGTGTAAGGAAAAGTTTCCTAAAATTAATGCGAAAACATGCTTCGAAAAAACCTACAAGAAATGGTGAATCCATTGTTGAATTTTTGTTGAATGTAACAATATTTATTGGTGAAAATTCACATGCTTACCAGACACTTTACTTTAGGGAAACATTAGGATTTCGAGTCAACATATGGTGGCAGGATGACGAGGCCGGTAGCAGGTGAATATTCATTTCAGAGGCGATGGGAATTTTTGTGACTGGGTACTTGTTAACTTGCCTTTGTACACATAATTTCCGGACAGTTTATGTAAGTATATATGTTGGCATTAACTTGTGGAATCCGTTTACTCGTAAAACAACTAGTTATCATATTGTTGTAGTAATTGTTTTTTATCTACAGTATTAAAGATTTATTATATAAAAAATATAATTGAAAAAAGGGTACATTTTCACCCAATATTTAGAACTATATCTGTTATAGAATTCCAAATAAAAATGTATATGTTATATTTAGTTTATGTGTGTGCCTTCAGAAATGCGAATTAATAAAATATACAAAATACATATATATATATTTTAAAAAGTAGTCATAGCGTTCAAAAAGAAAAATATCACCATGATATGTTGTTAAGTCCAACGATGATCACCTGTAACAAGAAGAAAACTATATTAATCATAGAATCAAGTCATACACAATAGCCTAACATATAAGTGGTCCAATTCACAGATGCACTTTTCATTTGAATTCCCTATTTATTTTTATGCAATCTTTATTTACCGTTCATAAAATAAAATTAAATTAAAACGCGTGATTTTACGTTAAAAAATACAATTATTTAAGAAACAAGAAAAGTATAAGTATTATAATAAGTTATTAATAAAAATAATATCCTATTAATTATTAGAAAATACTTTTAAATTACGTTAAATACAAAAGAAAAATTGCAAATTTAATAAAATACAATCATAGTAAAATATCTTAAAAAAGAAACAAGAAAAAAGAAATGACTGTAATATTTACTGAACGTTAATCAAACTTAAAAATTTAATAATTTTGAGTCTAACTAACTAAAAACTTATGCACCTTTTGGACGATTTAGACACAGATTTGATGTGTCAAGGAGATGGAATGGTCCATCATCTCCAATTACAACTACAAATTAWTGACGAGCAAGCAAGTAATATAATAAAATATAAAATATGACTAGAGAACTATTCTCGATAGGTTCAAACTTGATGTTGAACCTTTGAAAATAG
>NW_014569657.1:127430-128679 GCF_001313835.1 Polistes canadensis
ACCAGTAACTCGTGCCGATTTGGACCTTTCATCCTCGACATGATTGAGCACCGGAGGGACTTTAAATTTTTGACTCACTGCATAAGAAGTTCTACGATGGCTCCAAAACACTCCTACTTTGCAGCAAGTGTTGTAATCTGGCGATCAAAGAGTTCCTCGATTTGGTATTGAAGATCCATCGAAAATCCATCGATGATCCATCGATGATCCATCGATGATCCATCGAAGATCCATCGAAGATCCATCGAAGAATTCATTCCACATCTTTGAAAAGTAAGGAAATCCATTGACTTATCTGTAACATAAAATAAAACATAACGATAAGTTATCTGCAATGTAATCCAAAATCATATAAAATAAAATCGAATAAAATGTAAATAAAAATGGATACTTACAATGCATTTCAATGGGATGTAACTCAATTGCACCATGGCGATGCACCTCGCGTGAATCTAAAAACGCGGTATAAACGAAAATAAGAAACTATAGATGAGTTTCTTATCGCGAAACCGAAATTTTATTAAACGGCGAACAACACTGATTCTAATTCGCGTATGATTTTAATTTAWTATGCGCCCGATCACTGAYTCTACAACTGCTTCCAAAGACTGCTTTGCACACAGTCAATGCAAGTATACAAATCTTCATTGATGCACTGACTCTAATACGCGAACAGTCTGTGAGACTGTTTAAAAATAAAAATACAACTTTTCTCGAACAAAGTTTAATGCAATAAATGTTTTGGTCGCACTCAATTTAATATGAAAAATTTCTAATACAATCGCGTAACACGAATGAATTTAAATTAACGAACGAACGTGCTTCTAATCCGTGCTTTTAATTATATATTTAAGCGATACAACACTCCCGAATATTGYTTCGYRSACGAYTGCAATCTGAAACAGAAATAARAAACAATACTATTAATATCATTACTATTACTAAAAACCATTAAAATGTTTGTGGAATTATGGAATACAAAAATATACTCACTTCGAATCTTCATCGATGAATGCACGATGGGTCTCCTACCCTTARGATGACGATGACAATGCACTGACTCTAAAACTGCATTACATGCAGTTAATTCGATTAACACTAGATTTTTTTATGGACTAAGCCAATTTAACTCATTTTACATTTCTTTGCTACATATGCTATATATATGCAAAATTTAAATATTATTTTTTTTTAAATATATGTTGATTTTTTTAAAGCCATAATGAAATATATATAAATATTAATTCCT
>NW_014569657.1:129059-135128 GCF_001313835.1 Polistes canadensis
ATGACGATGTGCACACATTTAAAAAAAGAAACTTACGGAGTTTCTTAACCGAGCAAACGAAACTGTCACATACGGCGATTAACACTGATTCTACTTTCCGACTTTTTTATTTATTATTTTAACGATGCAACACACGAGTACTTCACTGCCTATGCGCTCGATTGCAATGATGTTCTGAAACAGAAAAAGAAAAAGAACAATTAATATCATCGTCGTAATAAAAAACCATTGAAGTTATGATAGAAATGTTTGATAGAAAAATATACTTACTTTTAGTCTTCATTGATGACTGCAGGATGGGTTTCCTACCCTTAGGATGACGACGAATAAAATAAAATAAAATAAAAAATCTGTCAAGCTGAAACATACTAAAGATTATATTATAATACAATATTCCCTGTAAATCATTCCTGAAGGCATTTCACACACTTTAAAAAATGTTCTATCCTAAACAATGAATATAAATTCAAGCAATATTAATTGTTTTAATCTCACCACTTGTATAAAATTACATACAAAGTATGTAATGTTAGTAAAAATATTAATTGAAAATTTTTAAGGTTATAGTATACAACTCAATAAAGAGTAACCTAAAAAATAAAACCTTTTTATACTATGCTATCTAATGAAAAACTTATTAAAGTATTTAACGTTAGATTTTAGAAGAGTTATACGTTAGATAACTTTAGAAATAAAATCGATAAATAGTTTAATACGTCACGTTCGCTAGATCTTAACTCGTTGAAGGACGGAGGGSAAATGGAGATCTCYYTGTGTATATCTCCTAGAAGTATCGAATGCTCGGTGCTCGGTTGTTTACGTTTTGTTTCGGCTGTCTTTCTTCTGTTGTCACCTTGATAAATTCTTGGAAATATACACACCAATTCATAATTGCCTGTAGGTGAATGTTTTATACTCTTTTTCTCTCTCTTTCTCTCTTACTCTCATTCTTACTCTTTCTATATATGTTAAAAAAAGAATAACGCTTACCTGGATGCATATGAAGATAAAAAAGAGTAAACGCAATTGTTTGACTGATTATATGTATTTTTGCTGGACTCTCCCAATGCATGAAAACCTAAAAAAGTAAATAAAAAATAAAATTACATTAGTCAATATAAAGAATCTTTTTGGTATTCTTTTAATGTTTATGTAATTATTTTAATGCTCCTGCACAGAGATCACTTCCAGGGTAACATTTAGCTGTGACATAAGAAAATTGCATTAGTGCATTAAAATAATTGTTAATTAATTGATGCTAGTTTCTATGCAATTTTGATGCAATTGTTTAAATAAAACTACACTATAAAGATGTAATTATTATATATAAATTATAGTTATACAATTGAAAATATTGAATGATTACTAACTAATAGAGTAACATGTAAGAATTAAATTACTTTTTCTCACAGTTATTAACATTTCTCTAAACAATTATAAAACCAATATATTAAAACAATGAATAAACAATATACTAATAGAAAATATGAATTATTGAAGTTTACCATTATGATAGAAGAAAGCTGTGAGATTTTTGCTCGTTTAAATATCATAAAAAAATTGCTTGGATCCATTTTAAAATTTTTCAAGTTCTTCTCTTATGTATGTACTTAATATATAAAACAATGAAATATCCTAATTGATGCTGTGCTTTTCCCAGTCTTCAAGTACTTGCAGATCTGCAAATTATAAGATTCATAAATCTCTTTGTGACGATCCTCCACGTCACTTGGCGTCACAGATCGCGAGAGGATCGGCCGAGAGAGATTGGTCCATGGGTAAAAGCCGATTTATTGTAGCAAGTTTCGCGCACTTGGAAGTGCGCTGGGCACACTGACAAACTTACGAGTCAGTGTCATCGTGAACGATTGCTTCACTTGAATCGATTCTTCTTTCGCCAGGACGTGTAATACAATTGCTGAACAAGGAATACGGCATGCGGAGAGCGTATATCTCTTAACGATCTTGCATTCCTTTAAGAACGATAGCGTCGATAGGTACGCGGTAAAGAGAACGCCTTTAATCGTATCGTAAAATATCTTTTTTTTAATTTTGTTGTTCTTTCAAATATATTTTCGACCCTTTTTCGATGGTGTTTTATAAATGAGTTAAATCAATTTTTAAGAAATACCAATATTTTTCAAAAGATTAAATATTTATGCATTATTTAATCAAACTCAAATTATATTAGCAGAATGATGTTAATACTAAAACTACCAACAAAGTGTTGCTTCATTTATACCTATTTCTACCATGAGCGGTCAAATGACTACTTTAAAAAAAAGTATATCTTAGTATAAAATGAGATTTTATGTAGCTAATCGAATAGTGAACAATATACTTTCTTTTATTTAGAAATAAATAATGTACATTTTATGCGTTTTCACTGAATTTTTTAAAAATTACTAGGTACATATCTTCACTTTATGTTTTTTATGTTTTGTTTGAACAAGTATACTTTTATTTTAATCTTTTTTTAACATAAATAACATAAGTTAAAAATATTTGATAAAAAACTTAAACGGATAAAATGTTAGCTATGATTTGTTGTAAAAAAATCTAATCATAATTTTTATCAACATATATATACCTACTATTTTGTTATTATTGTATAATGTAATTTAGTTGCCACAGTGTCATATATTTTTTGATAGTATCAATGGAAAAAATTCAAAAAAATCAATTAACATAACATTTTAATCTTAAATCTAATAGGAACAGCATATCTTAACAAATTATAAGACACGGTCATTTGACCCAACGTGGTAGGTTTTAGTGTTAAAGCGTAGATATCAATTACAGATCGTTCTCGGTCGCACGAATCATCGAAGGGTCGAAGAAGTTCGTCGTCTCGTACGGGCAAGACGATGCAAACCGGATTTCAATTATCTCTGCATTATCAGTGTCACCACTTTTACTATTGCTTTCCACGAGAAACATTCACTGACATGGATTTCGGGTCGCGTAGCGGTACTCACCGCGTAACACAAATATCGTCGATCCTCTCTATCTCTTTCGATCTCTCCGGATTATATCACCGACCTTTCTCTCTTTTTCTGTCTCTCTTTTTCTCGAGAAGAACGTCACGTGAAAAAACGGCGCCTACGCCTGGCGCCAACCTCGAAAGAAAGCGCGTTTCAAGGAGGGTCGAGAAGAGTCGAGAGTCTAAATGATCGTCGTACTCGTTCGCGCCATGTTCTGTACGAAAATGCGGGTGAATATTTGGTTCTTACGTTCCATACCCGGAAATGATTCTATGGGGGATAAAACGTGCGTTTACAACGACGACGACGACGACAATGACGATGACAAAGTTTGTAATATTCTCGATACGTATGTTCTTTTCATTTTTTAATCGATATGTTGTATTACTTATTGTTTTTTAAAATATGTAAGGGGATTAGAACGTGGTCGTTTTTATTTTATTTTCGGTTTTCTCTCTTTGACGAATTAATTCATTTTTCAATAATAAGTTACACACAAAATAGAAATTTAATGCCTATAGAAAATTATTGCTATTCGTTATTCCCCAATCGATTTTATTGTTGACCAAAGAGTTACGTGTTCGTCGAATTTTCAAATTGCTTATATTTCTTTAAGAATGCGAAAGTTAGGATCGTAAATACGAAGAAGAACTCACACGCACGATGGTATATAGTATCGCTTTCGTGTCCCCCTCTCTCTCTCTCTCTCTCTCTCATATGTCGAGATTAAAAGCAACGCTGTATATATACGTAAGTTTTAAATCTCCTTTAAAGGCGAACTGAGAAATTACTCGTTACTTTTTTAAGAAGCACACGCGAGCAACAATGTAAGTCCCGGAAGTTTCAACGACAAGATGGAAGAACCGATTTATTCTTTTGGCGAATATAAAACCGTCATTAATAAGAAGAACCCCATCCTTTCGGCATCTCGTAAACTACGCTCTTAAAGTTCCCTTTTATCGCTAACCAATATTCGGGACAGTTTACGATGCATACTTCTTTCATTGTACGTTTTACAGAGATGTACTTGTAGAAATAATCATGTAAATTATGATCGTTACCGTGAGATTATTCCAAAAGATCTATATAGAGTTGTATCGTTCTTGCGTGTCTTTACGTGTATGGTCAATTTTTGAATATAAAACTCGTATATATCGTCTTTTAACTTTTCCCAATCGAAAGATTTCGAGTCATAGATGTACATCGTTTATTTTAATTCATTTCCATCGATTTTTATCAAAATGCTCAATTTTTATGATTTTAATCAGATTATTAAACAGTTTAGATATAATTTACGAGTATACTTGTCACCATGAAATGGCTATATATTTTTTGTTACGACAAGTATACTCGTTATACTGAGAAAGTAATTACCATATGTTATTTAAACTGTAATTTTATTGAAAAACAAGATATGTAGATCAGTTTTATATTTGATAAAATCAATGTTTTATTTGATGTGAGAATGTTAATGAATTATTTAATTATATTATACTTAATCTTCTTAAAGCTGAACTGACGTAAATCAAACATATTAATAGAAATTTCAGTATGTTTTATTCGGTTGATTTTTCAAATTGTGCCAGGTGCATTCCAGAGTCTTGGGATAAAGGTAAGGTTCGCCACCCCGCGGCGGTGAATTCCGGTAGTGTATGCCAGATGACGAATCGTCGACGCGTGCTAACTCCTTTTAAATAATTTTCTTTATACAAGAACGTGTAACATCCCATCGTGACGATGTTTTACGCGCTGATGACGGGCACCCGTGCCACTGCTATAATTACGTACGCATATTAATCAGAATACTAAAGAAAAGCATATTATTGATTATTCAAGAATAACATATGATTGTATCGCGTGAATCTAAATAGAAAAGAGTACGTACAATCAAGTTTTCAATAAGTATATACTGTTATACGAACTTCCTATTTACGCCATGAAGATGAGCAGAAAAAAACAAGAAATTCTTTACTGACAATGAGTGTCTACTCTTATTAACTTATATAAAACAATTCGATAAGAAAATACATAGAAAGATAATTACATCTTTTGTTACGGGGAAGAGTGTCTTTTTTTTTTGGATAAAAACACACGTTCGTTTTTGTATAACCACAAGCACAATATCACCTGTCGTTAAAAATGCTGTGAGTCTATCGAGGTGTGACGACGTCGTGGGGGTATTTTGAAGTAAGAAGCTTCTTCGAGAACTGTTAATGTTGTTTGATATCTAGTGGTAGCAAAAGATAAAGAGAGAGAGAGAGACCGGAAGAAGGGTTTGCAAGGAAGTGGCATTCGGGGTATCCGCAGGTGACGAGAATGGATCGAAAGAGAAACGAAATAAGGAAAGGAAAGGAAAATGAAAGAGGGAACGATCCAAAGGGGTCTAGGTGAGTAGGAAGGAAATGAGGTCACCGGACCTTGGCCCTCGGCGGTCAAAAGGTGTAGCAGGTGTACTCTCGATGCATGGGGGAGTTATCGATATCGCTTATATTCACGTATAACTAATACCTAAGATATCGTTGTGTTTTTTTTTCTTTCTTTTTTTTTTTTATCTCTTCTAGCTAAACAAAAAATCGTGTGAAATATATCTCATTTCTTATTTAATCCTTTCACATAGTAGTTCTTATCGAATTATAAAAGGTATAAACGATCGTGCGAATATTTTCATCCATCGTATAGTATAATCCTTTTCCGTTCTCTTCCGTTTATTTGAATATTTTTTGTTTTTTTTTTGCAATATTAGACAGACACACACACACACACACACGACGACGACGACGACGACTATATACTTATAATAGATTATATAAAAGATCGATGCGATCTCTCGGAATAATTTATGTCTACCTCGGGAAAGCGTAGCACGAATAAGGAGGAGTATTGAAATAATCGTGTGTTGTTTCTCGTTGATAGAACTTTCTCTCTTTCTCATTTGGGAACAAAAATCTTTGGTTGTAATGCGAAATAAAATCGAATAAAACGAATTCGTTCGATCGTCAAATAAAACGAGAAATAAAAGAAACAAATACCATGATACGTATAGCTCGAGGGTACGTATATATATATATATATATATATATATATA
>NW_014569657.1:135163-231464 GCF_001313835.1 Polistes canadensis
ATATATATATATATATAATATATACGTACATATATGGATAGAAATAGAAAGAAAAAGATTTACACGAGTAGATAGAAGAAAAAGAAGAAGTAGCAGAAGAAAGGTAGACGAGAATGGATAACTTGTGAAACTCTGGTCACGTAGATTCATTCCAGTGCGAACACAATCACGCGATATCGCTAGAATCCGTCGTTATCTTCTCATGGTGTGGGATATTAGCGTGAGTTTCTTCTGAGGCGGGAGCCCCAGGCTAAGAGAGGCGTAATGCGGTAACGACATTGATGATATAATCTCCTGTACCAAGCCGCGTACTCGTTAGATACCTGTATATATATGTCTTCTTCCATATGTGTGAATTGTATAGATATGTGTCTACCTGCGTATACACAAATACGAGGTTGAGTTCGTGCGTATTCGCGTGTGTGTGCGCGTGCCAGAGGCCGCGCGTGCCTACGGATGAGCTACCGACTCGTGCTCCCGTGTACTCCATTTATCCCTCTCCCTTCGAAGGGCCCAAGGGCAGATCTTTCTCTCGCTATACGTCTTTCTTCTTCTTATTCTTATTCTTCTTTGCCTTCTTCTCCATTTCTTTCTCTCTTTATCGTCGTTCAACATTCTTTCCTTTTTTTCTTTCCTTTTAGTTTGTTTTTTTTCTTAAACGATCTATTTTTTACGATACGTGTTCATCGTCAACGCGATTTTAGTCTAGAAGAAGAAGAAAAAAAGTGAAATCATGAAAATGTTTTTCCTCCCCATAGATACGTCCGAAAGCCATAGTTTTGTATCCCCCTCCCTTCCCATAATATACGATAATGTTCGAATCGTGCAGCAAGTCAAAGGATCAACGTTAAGATCGTGAGTGACGTAAAGCATGAAAAGAAAAGGTCGTCGTCTATCCAGGGTCGGCCACCTCGGGACGGTTCTTCACAAATCAAGACATAATCGTCCGATTCGTCGTGGATTCTCCTTCCCCTCGTTTCAACTTCAATCGCTTCCGTTCTACTCTTAAATCGCTTGTTACTACTATCGCTGACGTTGTATTTTAAGAATAATTTTTTGTTTAGTCGAAGCAACATCACTTTTAAGGATAATTATTTCGTCGTTTATTTTCATAAATTTATCCTAACATCATATCGTATTAAGAAAATTCCATAGATCATAACATTATTATCGTTATTTTTCGGATATATATATGTATATGTACATATACATATATACATTCCCTCCCTTAAGAAGTTTGTGGAGAATCTTGGAGATTTCTCATTACTTTCCGACCGAGTCTCTATAAATCACGAAGAAATAGCTTCATCTAGCAGGACTACGTTATATCTACTGCACGACGACTACGTTGACCTTCTACACGATTCTAAATAAAATTATCTTCGAGGCGAAACGTAAGCGCGCGGCATCATCATTTTTGCAACGAACGGTTCTTCCACGAAAGGCAGCGCGACCAATTATATTCCCAACGCATCGATCACGATGCGAGAAATGGAAGACTGTATCGAGCTATCGTATCTTCCGATCGGTTAACGTCGTACCAACTACTCTATGGGATTTCTATAAGTTTATTTCCCTCTCTTACTTCGTCTCCCATTTTCCTCCCCATTTCTTTCTTTACTTTGACTCACTTTAATAAGATAGGACAGGGTTCGTATTATTTGAATTTCGATTAAATTAGCAAACGGTATGCACGGAAGCGATATTAGCAGAAAAACATTTTACATTTGTTAACAGGAAGATAATAATAAGAAAGGTATTTCTGATAGATAATAGGCGCGTGTTAAGAATCACAAAGAGTTTTCAAGAAGATGAAAGAGTCGTACCAAAGTATATATAGGTATATACTTGTTCAGAAATCGCTGAGATCACGCGGGTAAGGCCAGCATAACTATTTGTCAGAAATCGGACACCGTTCCCTCGAACGTGCTGTATAATCGAAATCGCGAGAAGAGAAGCAAACGCGTTTTACTTTCTCCGTACTTCGTCGAATTTACGAGCGATTACTTCGTTCTTTGTCGTGCCAGAAGAAAAAGTTTCTCAGTTTGCATCCTCACGAATAGAGTGGGGACCCTCCCCGCTTCCTCGAGAACACAGAAATAATATACGGATCATGGTACCGTTTTACGAGTACGCGTGTATCAACAATTTGATATATAAAGTCTCTTGAAAAGATATTTCGTTACTACCATTTCGATGATACGTAGAATCAGAGAGAGAATGAGAAAGAGAGTGAGAAAGAGAGATAGGGATTACCGTGCCGTCAAAATAGCTCTATCGAGAACCGATCGAAAATCGAGCGGGTCGTGAACCCTCCCAAAGGACCGGATTGAAACCAGTGATCAGCTACCAGCTGATCAGCCACGCCTCATCACTTTGCTCGCTACCGAGGCAAATCAGAAAGAGAAAGAAAGGTAGAGAGAAATAATATAAAAATTTGATAGCGATGTACTATACGAAAAAAAAAAAGAAAAGGAACGAGATGGAGATAGTTACGTGCTTACGATCATCATAATTATGTTATATGATACGGAATACTTTCATATTATAGATAAGAAAAATGTGATCGATCATAAAAGCAGACATAATCATAAGGATTAACAATCATTGTTTTCATCAACGAGGGCCACAAAGTTGTTAGATCCATTCTTCGAAGAGTTTTATTAGAATGAAAGATTTTTTGTTAGCACTATAAAATTTATTAAAAAATTATACAGAAACGATGTCAATCTTAGCGTTTCGTTGAAATTGTTCATAATTAAAGTCACGATATCCGGTGTTAAGTATCGTAGATTAAACGAATGGATTATTAAAGGGGGAAAGAGAGAGAGAAAAAAAAAGAGATAGAAAGAGAGGCTCCTTGACCTCACGGGATAAGATTTCAAGTAAGACGAGCTTCTCTTTCTCTCTTATTTCTCTTTCTCATTCTCTTTCTCGCTTAGTGGTTTCCTTGTCGTACAGGTGCATCCGAAGGCGGAGGTCTACGTTTGTTATGAAAATCGAGATAGTGGAGTGTTTTGGCCTGAAGCGAAAGAAAGAACTGGAAAGGAAGGAAGAAGCGTCGAATCATCGTCATGCCACCCACGCGAGTCTCGTATAAGTAGAAAAAGAAAGACAGGGATTGAAGTATATATATATATATATATCGATGGTGTAGGGTACTCGAAACGATCCTGCCAATTGACTCTCATACCGAATAAGAAAAAAAGATGGGATCGATCCTATTTGAAGAAAATGTTGAACATCGGTAGGATTTCTCCGCGTGGATTTAACGAGAACGACAGACAGGAGGCACTCGACTACGGTCTTTCGCGAGCTTTCCATGGGATACAAGTTGCTGACACGCACGGTTGTGCCGGATGAAGAGGTGTTAAAGTCACGATTCACGTAGTAACAACAACACCTTTAATCGTAACTAAATGTGTCATTTAATTATCGTTTTATTTTATCCTAATAAATAATTCTGCAATTCGCAAGTGTGTTTAATCGAAATTTACGATTAGATTTGAAAGAAAATAAATGAAACGTTCGTCTTGCGACAGTTTGATTTCGTGATCGACCGAACGAACCCCACCTGGAATATTCGCCAAACGAAATAACCGCAACGTTTGGAAATGATCTCGTCGTTCGTAGCAACAGTTTAATGCCGATTTTAAATTGCAGGTATAGCAGCAGCCAGTGGCTATTACGCGGTCGGTTGGAAACGGTGAAATGCTAATATCGTATTCCTTTTCTTAGTTAAATTTAATCGACGATCGGTCAGGTTTGCGACATTTCGTTTGAAAAAATCAAACGAGCCTAAGACTTTAAATAACTTTTCGCAAATTAATTTTACGCAGCGCGCAAAGAGGAAGAGGAAGAAGAACAATAAGAATAAGAATAAGATACGAACATAATGATGGTTGTTTAACGCGAATTTATATTAGTATTTCGAAGTTATTCTCTCGGAAGCCAAACCCTGTTTCGCCATAGGGCCGATCGCCGTTCTAACGAGCCATAGTCGGTAATCACCGGTGAAAAGCGAGCAAAGTCGTGGTGGTGGTTGGATTAAGAAGAGGTAGTGGAGTGTAGGATAAGAAAAAAATTAGTAAAGAGAAGAAGAGAAAGAAAAAGAAAAATAAGAAGAAGAAGAGGTACGAACGAGATGCTTACGTCAGTTTCTGATCGTGACTGGCTCCACCCTGCGTTACCGGCTGAGAGAGGAGGCCCAGAACGTGCCATTATTACCCTATTATATCTTGCATAACAGTAACAGTGAACGAAGTGAGCTATTACGCTGCCTATCGTGGGGGTGGATGAAAGAAAGGTAAGAGGGGAGGAAGAGAGAGAGAGGAGAAAGGAACTCGAGATATCGTGTGTTCGAGAAGAGCCGTGGGTCGGTCGGTCGATGCGCCTACGGGAGAGGTGTCGGAGAAAAAATGGCAGTAACGATCCGCGGCTTCGTCGGTAATCGATTTGAACTTGCACCTTGCACGAAGCCGAGAGTATACCCAGAACGATTCGGCTTCCATCTCGTTCGATCGATCTCACTTGAACTACCTGCTATATATCCAATCCTTTCAAATACCCATTGTCTTTTCGATTCCATCGATCCTCTTTCGGCCTTACGAGATCCGCCTTTTGGCTAGTTAACCATTTGTCACGTAGAAAATACCTATCACCTCCTCGTTTGTTATTTACATTAAAATTTTCTGCCGGTAAGAATAATTTTTGTCATTTCTTTTTTTGTGTGTAAGTGATCTCTTACAAACGGGAGACCCCATTTATAAAGAATTGATGAACACTTTGATCGTTCTAAAATGTCTATTTATTGTAAGTTATCAATGAAACATCCGTTAGTTCGAACGTGTATCTAAACAATTTAAATATTAACTTATTCAATCGTAACTATTTCCCAGGTTATAATACTTAACTAACTTGTTTCATGCACGTCGACGTAATTGAGCTTACACGGTATTCGAGTTCAGCCTTTCTCTTCTCTTCTTCACGTGTCAATAAAAATACGACTAGTATACGTATAGAAGTAATATTGTTACATCTTTACGGAGAGACTCGACCGGATCTCCCTGTAACATTCCAAAACGAATCGAATATCTGTTCTCGATTTATCCGTGGGCGACTTTTCGTTGGTCCTATTCGTTCTCTTCACGAAAAAAAAGAAAGAAGATATACATAATAAAAGTCAAGTGACTAGACGCGAGTGGAATTCGAAATCTCTTATTCTCTGCTGGTCCTCCCACCTGTCACGAAGCAAGTCCCGTCACGATATATCACGGATATCTACGGATAATCGATTTATATCGCATCTCTCTCTCTTTTCGTTCACTGATCGAGACCGCATCGTGTTAGTTCGTGCGCAAGAATATCGATCCTTTCCTTCTCTTTTTGCTTCTTTCCACTTTTACATTTTTATTCCATTGATTTCAATAACACTCGATTTACTATACACAGTCGACTTAGTCGTATAAAATTTACTACAGAAGGACACAATAGGACCTGTCATCGTTACTCCAACCTTTGAACTTGTTCTCTCGTTCGTTTCTTTCGATAAACTTCGCGGTAGTTAATATTGTTAACTGTGAAGAGAAAAGATAATGTTACTAGTAGAGTCTAAATTTAGGAATTACAAAATCATGAACGAACAAATTATTCATTGAAATTATTATCAGTTTATATCGAAACAATCGATGTTTAAACTGTACGGGTGCCTAAATTTTATTCGCTTTCAAATGAATTGATGTCATTTTTATGATCAGTCTTATAAAAATTTGTTCGTTCACGAAAGGAATGAATAGAAGAGAGAGGGAAAGCAGTGTATCTTTACAAGGTGTGTATAAATCTCAAGGATACTGTCATCCCGAACATTCGCATCCTGTATCACCCAAAGATCCATTGGGATTAAGATCAGCGTTACCTGACCTGTCGTTGAGGGCAGGAAGAGGAAACCGGCCCATCATGGCGTGGGCATGAAAGAAGCCCTCTTGTCGTTCGTTCGCGAACACGTGTGCGTCATACTATTAAAGCCCCATAACACGTGCGACCAATGTGAATCCGAAAAGATATTCTATTCCTAGGACCGAACGTACTTCGTTCCTACGCGCAAGAGAAGAAATGTGGAAAATCGAAAACAACGACAACGACTACGACAAGAACATGTCTCTTTTCTGTCAGGACGTACAATTTATTGCCTATCGTATGCTGTCTATCGAGATAATAGTACAACGAACGAACATTTACCCACATACTATTTCCTTCGTAAATTTTATCTCCTTTAACTTAGATTCACCAATTAAACGATTCGTTGCCGAAAAAAATAGAGAAAAAATTCGATAGAATTAGATTTATCCAATAATACGAAATCTTACGAAGTATTATTATTATTATATGCTTATATACAAAGTTGTGAATTTTCTCGTTCTGCCTACGATCGTGTTGGCATCCAATTAACGTGTCGGGACATTCCAAGTAACGTGGATGGACATTCGCGATCGGTCAGTATAATAAGATATTAAGCATTACGAAAGGTACGTGGCTAAGATGATGACTAACGTTAAAGGAATCGAAAGAGAGAAAGAGAGAGAGAGAGCGAGAGAAATAGAGAAGCAACTGTTAGATAAAAAGAAAGAGAAAGAAATATATTCAAAGTCTATTCTCTCTCGTTCTTCTTCCATTCTGTTCGACCTCTCGAATCTCTCCTCGTCTGGTCCTCCCTCGACAACATCCTCCCACTCTCCTTCGGGATTCAACAGGTGGTGCGTTGCCTCGTGGTCTTCTATGGTGTCCCACACGTTCTTATGCCCACGTAAGCGTGTGCATATGGGTATACGAGCGCATAGACACCGCGTGTAGGAAGTACTCTGACCCCTCATCTGCTTCACGGCCTCTCTCTTCTTCTTCTTCTTCTTCTTCATATGCGCACGGACGTGATCTTCGAACCTAGCAGGTTCGAAGGACCTTCCTTCTTCGTTCCTTTCCCTCTCACTTCCCCCTCAATATTATTTCGTAACGCGTTTCCTTCGATTACGAGCTAATGGTGTTAAAACGAATTAACTTGTATTAGGAAATATTCAATTCTGCTGTACAGTTGTGATTGCCATCAGTTGGACCCTCTTTCATGCATAGAAAAAAAAGATAATAGAAAGTAAAGGAAGGAAAGAAGAATTCAAAGGTTTTCTTTCGTGTTTGGTGTAAAATGACACCCACACCATGCGGCACCTGCCAACCACTCGCCTTACTCAACATCCGCTTTTCTCCCTCCACGGATTTGATTTTAACTCACAATCGGTTCTACGTTTCATGCAATATATTTTATCTACACGCATCGCCGTTCTCTTTCTCTCTCTTTTTCCTGCAACTCGTTGTTCACGCTCAAGAGCCTACACGCGTACGCCTAATTTTCGAATGAAACAAGAGAGAGAGAGAGAGATTCTCGTTGGATTTACATATTGCATGAGTAAAATGTACACTCTTTTTCTTCCTCTTTCTTTCTCGTAGTAAGTCTTTACTTTTTCTTTAACTTTTTCTCATCATCCACCCTTTTCTTTCTTCCTCCTCATCTTCGTCGTCTCCCTTTTATTTTCCATCTCCTTATATTTCTTTTTTAATTTTTTTTCTTCTTCTTCATCTTCTTCTTCTTCTTCTTCTTCTTCTTTTAACGTTACGTTCCCTCCATCGATTTCAGCCCCGGGCTATGCGTGGGCTGCTGCCATGTCAATATTATAAATTCGCTGGCCGTCGATCGTAGCCCGACTATAACGCCGATATACTTGGTAGAAGAGAAGCTTTATTAAAACGCACCTATACGTTTTGCGATTTATCGCGTGGTCTCACAACTCTCTCGCCATGAACCACACACACCAGAATGAATCCTTGGAAAGTTAAGTGGCGACGTAGTACATAGTAGATTTTAAGCCCCGAGCCGAACTTCATGTTCATTTTAAAGTTAGACGATCGTGGGAAAATTATCAATAAAATTAATTAGTAATCATTGATGTGTTATGGAAAAATAATAATATAAGGGGATAATAAGGATGAGTGAGGTAAACATCGAACGAGAAACGTCGGATATTCTATTAATCTTCTGGCTATCGTAAATCACAAGAGAGATGCCTACCTACCTACCTTCTTACGAATTTCCAAAGGCACATAACTATGCATGGAGCTCGTTCAAGAAATTATTTCGACCGGTCCAACCTCGAAGAAATCGCTTACGCGTCGTACATATTTTAAGTGGCATCGGGCGCCGTCGCCCGTTTCGACGTTTCTCGTGACAGCTATACCCATAAGATATCGCTCTTGAAATTCGCATATATTCATGAAAGGCGTGTTCGAACACGATTTACCGAAAAAGTATTGTCCAAGCAGAAAATTCTGTCGAATGGTGGAAGTTTATCGATCGCGTACGAATAAATCGAGTTGATAAATCTAAAGAAAAAGTACAAAGTTATAAGTATCTTAAACAGTATCTTAAAAAGTAAGAAATAAATTATGCAGAATTTATTAAAATCTAACATTAAAAGTAAGATTTTGGCAAATTTGATGGTACAAGTATATCGGACTTTAAAAAACGCTATTTAATAATATTTGAATATAATGAGTAGCTCGTAAACAACATTAATGAACCACGAATCAGGCAGTACCAGGCGATACTGTATGCTAATTAAAATATAATGAGACGCGTAATCATTGGAGATCGTAAAGCATACCTGGAGAGAGAGAGAGAGAGTGAGACGAATAAGAGAAGAAGGTGGAAGGAGGTGGAGGAGGAGGAGGAGGTGGAGGATAAGGAAGAAGAATGAGGATAAGAATAAGAAGAAGAGAGAGAGACGTAGGACGTTCCTCTTCTTCCTCTCGTACGCGAGCGTGATGGATAGTGACACGCCTTGGTCCGATGTACCAACGGGAGGGATATCGGGATTGCAGTCTCGTCGAAAATAATGGCCGGTACGAATGTGTAATTATTTAACGCTTATGATACATGGCCGCTTTTCGACGTACGAAATGTCGACGCGCTTGTTGCAATTTCTCGGAATCGATTCTACGTCGAATTATACGAATCCCGTAATGATTTGTTTTCCGAATTCTATTCTGACGAATATTGACTTTACCATTCGATGGGACGACAAATTTTATAGCTAAATTCTTTTTAAACGAATCAACGTCTCGGGAGTTGCTTTGCCTAAAAAATTGTTAGAAAAGAAAAAAAAGAAAAAATAGAAGAAGATGAGATATAGACGATATTCGCATGATGGGACGTGGGCGCGTACCGCGTTTCAACCTGCTAAAACTCGTTCCGCGGTTGGGCCTGTCGGGGGTCCTACGTTTGTGAGCCTTCTAGCAACGTGCGTCGGCTTCCGAGGACGTCGGGCTCCTGCGAACCTGTCCGGCCCACCGTTTCGTATCCTTTTCATAGGAGAGAAAGGAAAGACGACTGGATAGCTCTTTATTATGGTTTCGGTCATTAAGCCTCGTAAAACCACAAAATAGTGCAAAGAAAAAAACCGAAAAAAAAGGCAAAGGTAGAAAGATGTGACACAGGAAAGAAAGACTAACCGTAGAATCGTGCAACTAAAATTAGTCTGAAATAAGTATGCGAATATGTATTCGTGTGGGTGTTTTATACGTGCGAAAGCCTGTTCTAAGTGTTTAGGTGTTTGACCAACCTGCGCTAAAATAAAAGAGATAAAAGACCAGCTGAACGGGCGGCATATAAACCAGGATTACGGTGACATGCGTGGTCGTAATTCTTAAAAGCCGACGCCTCGCCACCGTAAGGTTCGTTCGGCCCTTGTCTCTGACCGTTAAAGCGTCCCTTAAAAATTCACTATCTTTTCTGCTTCTGCACCGTTGTATTCGATTCAGAATCCGTCGATAAACAGAATACCGAGACAGTTCATTGTACGTTTGAGATTATCACGTGTTTCGTATTTTCTTGAAAATAAAATACATTTTGTCGAAAAAGATCGAAAAGTAAATGTAATAAAATAGAGATAATCAAATAAAACTAATTATTATTACGAAACGGTAGCAATACAAGAATAACCCTTGAGAGTTAATTTAGAACGTGATTTTAAAGACACGTTATATCCATTTTCCATGAGACGTTATTTTCTTCTCTTCGAGGTATGTTTTACGTCTTCTTATTTTTTTGCCCAAACCGAAATTACCAGATCCAAAGAGGTATGGAGGTCCGAGGCGCGTGTTTTGACGGCGTTGGTTCACGATGAGGTCAGCGGGCCTCGCTTTCACGAAAGGGTTCCCAGTCGCATATACTACTCCTTAGCGAACGACTCGTCTTTTCTCGTGTCTCGCGGCTAACGGACAAAGCAGAAGAAGTAAGAGAAAGACAGATAGAAAAACGAGAAAAAGAAAGAAAGAAAGAGAGAGAGAGAGATAAACCTTAAGCTTGTAATGACCCATCTCGAGCAAATTACCACTCGAATGGCATTATGTACCGGTCCTTCTCGATATCCTGCGTTCTTCGGAGCCCTTCTTGACACGTCTACTTCGATTTTAAACTCTCTTTCCTTCGTTCAAAATCGAATAACAATCTACAGAGAATGAGAGAGAGTGAGAGAGAATGAGAGAGATAAAGAGGCAATCCTACTTAAATGTCTTCGTAAAAATGTTGTTGTTAATGCGCGATATATTATATTCCTTCGACAGTTCGTTTATAAGAAAAATGTGCATTTTTCTAAGGTTCTTAGAAACTCGTTAGAGAGACGTTGATTCCTTTTAGATCGTCAGGAGGTTTCCTTTCGCGAAACATACACGCGATCGGTGGTTGCTTCTTCGTAACAGCCATAATCTACGCTGTTTTTAGCATATCTAATGGACGGTCGCTCGTGACAAAATTTATGGTAATTCGTGTTCTTTCGCAACAAAATTAACGACGATTTAGCACGCTGACGCGACTGGAATGCACGAATCGCTTCCGCCGCGTATAATAGGTATATGAATTTGTTTGTTTTTTTAAAACTCGACGTATTCGTTTCAATATAACGCTTAATAAATTATTATATTTTATTTTATAACAGAAACTAGATCACACAATACGAATTCGGCAAACACTGTCCGACTGGACGACCAATTTCTTAACTTGTTTGCCCGAAACTCGAAATAACTTGTAATGGAATTCGTGTTCGGTGTTAATTGAGAAGTTTCGACGCGTTTTTTGCCATAAGAAAAAGAAAGAGATGGAGAAGGAGGAATGTAGTTGCAGCAGCCAGCGTGCACTCACGATAAATCCGAAAAAATGTTCACGACAAATTGCCAATAAAATTGGCGTTCGCACCGTCTCGAGCGCGACACGCACGCGTTGTTCGGTCTTAACTCACTTAATTCCGTCGGTAACTCACCTGTTTTTTCGCGTGTATCGACCGAAATTTTAACTTATGTCAACCATTATCCCACCCACCCCGTTCGAAAAAGTTACATCGAAAAAGTATCGTCCAATTTGTCTTATACGCGATTCGCTTTTAAACGATGCCTAAATATTTGCCGGGATTTTGGTCAACATTTATGCTGCGATCAACGTTAAAAGATTTTTACGGAATTGCAAATAAACCAAACAATTTTGAAGCTGAACGAAGGTATTCGTGCTGAGCATCATAGTGGATCCCCCTTTATCCCTTTCCTAACGCATTGAAACACCCTGTGTGCACTTTACGCTCATTACGAGGGCTGACATCATTATTTCACGTAATTTATGGACCGCCCAAGGTCTCTCGCTCTTTACAATAAGAAAAGAAGGTACGATATGAAGGAAGAAAAGGGAGAAAGGGTACCCAATATCGATGCGCTTGTACGAGAGACTGAAAATGCACTTGGCGCGAAGAATGCAACGAACGTGGCCGGTGCACGTCTAGAGGTATGCGAGTTACACGCGCGAAGAAACACGCACGAATCATCGTTGCCAGAGTGAGAATAAAATAAAGAGAGAAAAAGAGAGAGAGAGAGAGAACGGGTTAAAGAAACGTACATAGCTCGACTTGCGAAACCTTCGATTCCTTAGGCGATCGATTGAGACTCAGACTATGTTACGTTTCTTATAGTCTATCAACATCGAACGTCGCGCTTCGATAATCGATCTGACACATTGTTCAGACGGTTCGAATGTTTCAACTCGATTTATTCGGGCTGGGTAACGTTGCCGATCGACGGACGGACGGATGGATGGATCGTCGAACGAGATATCGCGCCGATGATACGTTTCTTCGACGGGAAGAAAGGTAGGTAGCGAATGAATGGAAAGAAAAAAATCAAACGAAATGATATGAGCGAAAGCTCGATTGTATATGCGTATATCTATATATATACACGTGCGTATTCGAAGGTTGTTTAATAATCGATCGACCGGCACCTTTCTCGAAGAGAAAAAAAAGACAAAAATAACGAAAGAGAAAGAGAGAGATAGAGAGAGAGTGAGTTAATTCTCGGCGTACAGATCGCCACCGGCGAATTCTTCTCGAGCATCTTTTGTCGGCTGTGTTATCGAAGTTAATTCCATAAAAAATGTATTCGCATAGCGAGATTTGCGTCAGCTCGTTGGCGCTCGAAAACGCACACACTCTTAGACCGCCCACGCTTTCTCATCGAAGCGCACGCGCATATGCGTTAGTGAAGGAGCCAGAAGTTTACAGGTGCGGCCAACAACGGTGGCGGTGGCAACCTGCATCTCTTCGTGCGTGCATGCGTGCATGCATACGTACCTTCTAAAGCAGAGTAAAACAGCTACGTTAACCAACCACCACGTTTACCGATCTACGTATGTAATACTTCCATATACATGATATACGTGTGTATATATATATATTTACTTGTATGCTTCTTCAACTTTCACACAAGTAACACGCTCTTGCACCTTGCACCGATCCTGAATCTTCTTTAAGAATTTATGTTTATCTACAATTAATCGCCATTGAGTTAAATATCTAAAGACCTTGCGCACCTTCTTTAACAATGATGTAATACATACGTAAACATGTATAATAATTGATTTACATAAATTTAATTACGTACTTAACACATTAATCTAACTCGTACGAGCAAAAAGAAAAAAAAAAGAACAGATTTTCAAAAGCGTTTACGCGTATAAGCGAGATACCTGTATTTAAAAAAAAGTTGTAATCGAAGTAGAAAAAAAAAAGGAAGAAAAGACGTGAATAAAATATAGAAATACTCGTCGTGATCGTCCCCGGTGGTTCCTAACGTGATTAAGTAACTACCGGCCATAAAGTTGTGCCGGGATAATCCGTGTAAACGCATAAATCGCTGGTTATTTGAGATAGCGCGGCATTATTCGGATAACATTGGTGATGGGCGCGCGTAAGTTACTGCCGGGCCACCTAGGCCGAACATGCCACGCCTCACCTCCACGAAAAGCATCTCCTTTTCTTACCACAAATGTAGTTTTTCGAATGTTTGTCTCGTAGAAAAGGTAATATTAACCCACACTAACACGATTTCTCACGCGAACAAACGAAGGAAAAAAAGAACAGTGTGACGCGTGCGAGCCATCACGCTGCGTCTCCTGTTAGGTTTCTTGGATGATTTTAGATTTAAAAAAAAAGGGGAAAATCAATGTTACCTGTTCGATTCTTAGCTTATTCATAGAATGAACAAGCCTGTCTTTTATTTTTATATCAAGCAGAGGTAGGATCATCCTTCTTTTTCATTATTTTACTTCGATAATTCTACGATTTATCATACGACGAGAAACATGACTAAGCACGTGGACTATGACTATGAGTAGTACTTTTATTTCCTGTGTTTCGAATACATCATCGTTTACCTTTATCTTTCTTATTTTTCTTCACCTTTTTATACGAGACATTTTGTTTTAAGATATTGTTAAAGGTTTTGATATAATTTAAAAAACAACAGCAACAAAAAAACCAACGTCATTATTTGATATAACATTTGAAACGATCTTATTCGAATTCATTCAATAATCGGATCTTTGTATTCGTGATCTCTCTCGTTGAGGTCCAGTTAGTTAGAAACCGAGACACCGTAGAGACAGTAATTTACATGACAACGAAATTCTACCGAGTAACCCGCTTCTGACCCTCCTTATCGAGATCTCCTCCGATTCTTCCATATTTAAAAGAGGTTCGGCCAGTGACCCGTCGCAGCGTAAAGAGCACCTCGATGAAGGTGGCAGGGCCGACACGTAGGACACAGGTGCCCTGTTCGAGAACGTATCGAAGTCACCGATCATTGTATCGAGAGGAAAGGAGAGAGAGAGAGAGAGAGAGAGAGAGAGAGAGAGAAAGAAACAGAGAGTGGGTTCGGCTTCTCAACGAATTTCCATAAACCGCCCGCCACTGAGAGATATACGGTATTGTGCACCTTCGATCCTCCTTCTCCTCCTCTTTACTTTCTCGTTCCTCAATTCCATTCGGAATCAAGATCGAGATCTGTGCATATACGTGCACGCCTATCCATGTACGTAAATAATGGATTCGAGAACTCCTGAATATCGAATCACAATCCGTGGGACGATCTCGTTGGCCTCACCCTGCGATTGGTCTATTTTTACAATACTTTACCAACAAGGTAAGATATCACGGATTATTCTCTGTGTTAGTTAACGCTTCTTGCCATTTTCAAATTCCACGTGTACGGAGACGAATGAGATCTTCTTCGTTTTATTTCAGTTATTTCATTCGTTAGTCAGTATCGTACTTTATTTTAAACTATTATTGTTAGTTAGAATCACGTTCTAAGGTAGGTAGCCAGCTTCATTTCTACTTAGGTACGATCTTTACAGGTGATATAGTACCGCCGAGTGATCTACAAAAGACGACTGAGTTAGAATCGTGCTCGTTATGCCTAAATAATTTTTTCTGCATCTCTTTAAAGACAGAGAGGGGGAGGAATGAATGCACTGAGAAGAAAGAGAAAAGGGCGAGGTAAAGAGGAGGAGGAGGAGGAGGAAGAACCTCAAGCTGTCCCATGTATCTTCTCAGTGAGTTCGCTTCCGTCAGCATCTACGGATTCATTAGAGAACAATGGAATGATGAGCTTGCTTTCTAACAGTTGGAAAGAACAAAAAAAAAGCTAGGCTAACTCTTTTTTCATTTTATTTAATTTTTCTCAAATGATAAATGTTGATTAATTAAAAAAAAACAGAAAAATAAGATTAGAAAAAGCGATCGTTTTGTTTTTTTCAATATCGATGTTGTCTGAATTTGAAGGCGCAATGTGTCGGAGAATATTCGAGGTAAAGAAGGATCTCCCGAGGGAAAGAGAAAAAAGAAACCACACACACATACACACACTGGCAAAGTAGAACGAAAGCGAGCCAAGGCAAAAGAGAATTCAGGGTAGAACGTGGTATATCGGACTGTCGCCTTCGTAAATCCTTGCTGCTCGGTAACGCCGCCACCGTCGTGCTGTAGTCTTATCATCGTCAGGGCCGCACAACTGTTCAAGCTTTCTTAAAACCACCAAAATATATTTTATCCGAATATTTTGATTCATATGACAAATCTTAATCAATATTTTCCATAGGATTACGTTATCTTGATAAATTTTTTAGCCGAAAAATGGTAATATGATATTTAGAAAAAGATATATGCATGAAATGTTAGACAAAATGATACTTCCCTGGTTGGCGGGAGCACAGTACCGGACTACGGCGGTCGTCCTCGTGTATCGTTTGATCTCGTTAATAGGACCGCATTGTCCTGCATCTACATACTCCTCTACGTACCCTTCTTCCAATGTGCAGTTCGTCGTGGACACTGCAGCAAAAGAAGAAAGAGAAGGAGGAGGTGGAGGAGGAGGAGGAAGAAGAGGAGACGACTAAGAGAGTGTTGGAGGAGGAAAGAAATGCAAATAAGAAAAAAAAATAAGTAAGAAGGATAAGGTACTTACACGCGTGTACACCTAACAACGGTGAAACACAACGCTACTCTATCGCTGAGTTATTCGTTTTAAAAAAAAGAGAGTCCATGCCGATCATGTACACATAGAATTTTCTGTAGTAGATTACGAGAACCAGACTCCTCGTACGTATTCTCTCTTCTACAACATAAAAATAAAAAACCTTTTTTTCTTCGAGCTTGTCTCCAATGAGTTAGATAAAACGAAACATACCTACGCATTCCGAAAACTATTTCGGAATAGTTTAACGGGTTCGTCGTTAGAAAAAATATGATCATCGACCTGCCAATGATATTATTTTTGATATCATTCTTATGAGATCGTGTATCCTTAACCGATAGATATGTGATTCAATTAGGAAAGAATTTTTCGCGATTTCTTATTTTACATTGAGAAGAAAATGTAATAACTGATTTTCAATTCTAACCAAATCGTATAAATTCAACGTTAATTTATTACAATCATTCGTTTTATTTCACTGGTCCGTTATAAAGCGCGAAAATCGAAATAATTTAGCTAGTATACGAGCAAAATCAGCAAGCCGTGGGGTAATGAATGTTACGTATGTATGTTTCTCATTTACTAGGAAAGCTAGCTAGCTAGTCCTCTCGTGATCGTAAGTATGTGGATGCTGAACGTTGAAGTGGAACGTTATCGGTCGAACCTTGGTTGGATCGAACTAGGAGATAGGAAAACGCGAAGCTCAGTCCGCGTATCGATGCACCAGGTAAAGTAGATTTATGTTTCGGCGAGTGTATAGTAGACGCATATATGGTAAGATGGTTCGATAGGTGGTTCTATGTATCACGTTGTACATACACTGTCGTCGTTAGAGAGAGATTGAGTCAGTGCATGGACTTTTATGGTTTTACATATGTATGAATACGGGGATATACCGCTGAGACTGAAACTGAGGAAACCTCGTATAGGTAAGATAATAATTAAATGATTGTCGCGTAGATAATCATTGAGGGTAAATTTCAGAAATACTTTCGCGTGGATTCCTCCTCCTCCTCCTCCTCCTCTTAAGATAACGTTTATACGAAAGAAATTATTTAGTAAGAGGATTACGAGATAAAGAAAGAAAAGAGAAAGAACCAGATTGTATCCGATTGAGACGCACGTAGATTACGCGTCTCAGGTAACTCGAGCAAGCATTCTTGATGGAAATCTCCAAGGCAAGGAGCACACACGCGAGCAGAGAGTGAACGTTACTGAGATTCATACTGCTTTCTCTCTCTCTCTCTCTCTTTCTTCTTTTTTTTATTTTTTCAGACCACGGTAAAAGCGTTTGCACGCTAGTCTCGTCATCGTGCGCACGCTCCACCCGCGCGTTTAAATCGTATGCGAACCGGGAGTCCTCGGTGGGTAGGTTGGTAGGAGAGCAAGCAAGTAACCAACCAACCAACCAACCAACCAACCAACCAAGGAGGGAGGGAGGAGGAGGCGAGGGACACGAGTGAACCAGATTGCTTTAATTTGTTGCACGTCCAGCAAAAATGTTAATGCCCGTCGGCCGCTCGTAATTCAGCCGTGGCTTGCTCGGCCTTTCCTCTCGCACTACCTCCCCCTCCTCCTCCTCCTGCTTCTTATTCTTATTCTTCTTCTTCTTTTCCTCTTTCTCCCTTCCAACTCCTTCTTTACTTCACCTCGATCTTCTCGTTCTGTCGTCGTCCTCGTAGAGTCGTAGCCATACCTTCTTCGCAACCCTTCTTCTCCTTTTCTCTCATTCTCCTTCATGGTTTCTATACGGTGGCTCTTATCTGTAGTTTTATGTTCGGCTTTGCGTTTTAGCCACGCCGATCGGTGCTGCTGTTGCTTCCAAGACACCTTCGTGCTCCCTTTCTTCTTATTTTTCTGTTTTTTTTACTCCCTTTTTTTCCTTTTCTCTTTTTTTTTTTGTACTCTCCCTCTGTTGGGTTTTAACCTCACCTATAGCCACCTATGGTAGACGCGGTCAGATCGACCAACCGACAGGTTTATTCGTCCTTCGTACACGAGCACCTCGTACCTTTGGATTTGCGAGGCTAACTTCCCCGACGAGTGTCCAACGAGTTTGGAATTAAATCGAGAGAGAGAGAGAGAGAGAAGGCAGTTGGGCTTTAACAATTTATTCTTGTAAGTCGTAGAGTTAGCTAATATTTGATATGATTCAACTATTGGACGATTAAAAGTTTGTAAGAACTAGTTTAAGTTTAGTATCGATAAACGATTTCTCATAGTAAGAAAATGATCGTTCACAATTTTTTCCTAAAATTATTATCTAACAGGAAATATAATATATTTTCATAATTTCCGCGTGCTTGTTAACGACGATCGTTAATATAACTCGTATTCAACACCATTCCTCGCGATATATTATTTATAAAAATAAACGATTGTTAAATAGTTGACAGTTGGTAAGAGAAATATTCCCATAGCACACCACATTAGCCACGATACCATTGTAAATAATAGTCCGATTTATTTTAACGCGTTTAGCTTTTGGCTTTCACGTTTCCTAGTTAACTAAAAATAAATAGCTGTTGTAATTTACAGTTAACGAACGAGGAGAACCCCGGTACGAGAAAATGGTGATCTCCGACTTGGGCTGTATGTCCAACTTGTTCACGATGAAATTTATTCGAATAACGACGAAATCATATAGATAAAGTACTGACCAATAATCTAATGCGCTTATATGTGTGTGTGAGGAGGAGGGGGTTAAGAGGTAAACACTAATAATTTTCTAAGAATATATTTTATGCTCTTATGGAATCCCGCAAGGTGTTGTACCACGGAGAACGATATTATGGAGTTTACAACGTGGATAGGAAAGTACTCAAGTATCGATAGTTTCTCTCTCTCTTTCTCTCTCACTTGCAATCACCAATTGAAATGATATTACACTATCACCATCAGCACGATGCATCCGGATAAAATATTCTATTTGAAATCTAATAATAATCGTATAATTCCTGCATAATCGTTATTTTTTATAATATTACTTTCCTTTTTTTTTTTGTCTTCTCTTGTAAACTATTCAAGTAATCTATTTTCTTCTCTCTCCTATCGAAAAAGAATTCTTTACGATGAGTTTCCGTTATATTAGTGAGCTGCAAGTGCACCATCGTTGTTGCACTTGTCGCATCCACTTTCCCGAATGTTTTCACACGAATGGGCTGTGGGAACCATTCTCGTTGTGGCTGCTGCACCCAATCGCTCGATGCACTTGGAAACGACACCCCACAAAAAAAGAGCCCTCTTCCGCAGCATACTCGTGCAGCAGACATATATATATACATATATAAACGTATAGCTAAAAGAAGAGAGTTCATAAACGAGAAAAGGTGTTTTGCTGATAATCTTCTTCAAGAGTTTCAAACTCGTCCCGCGATTTCAAAGAAAATTTCTTACCTACGATAATAGGTAGCCCTATCAATAGGCCTTCTTGTCTCTACTTCTATTTAGGGGTTTACGGTGTTAAAACGTTACGCACGATCGAGAAATCCTGGTAAGTCCTTCGATCGTACTAACTCTGGCCATTATTTGCGAGATAACGGGCTGTTACCTCTCTAACGTGGTGCACGGAAGAACACGTTGAGAAAGAGAAAGAGAGAGAGAGAGAACCCGAGAAATTATGAACAAGTTCTTGCTGATACAACAACGTGTTACGGGAATAACACTTTCAAATATACCTAATTATTACGAATGATTAAGCGATAGTAGAAAATAATTGGTAATAAAATTCAATAAGATATCGATATCGTATATCGATTATTATAAAAACAAGTATTAAAGAGTCCTTGAAAAGCATTCGCATCATCATCATCATCATCATCATTCGTGTTCGTGATCAAAAAAATTAGGTAGCAAAGAAAAATTCCGAACAATACCGAAAGTCACGAATTACAGCTAGTCGATCTGCCCACTCAACGTTATTTGCTTGAAATATTATTTTACGACATTGGGGTGGGGTTGGGGAAATCGGGGTATCCTCCCCACTTCCAATTCGAAGGATTCCTCGCTTCCGAGTCCCATTCAAAGATTCTCTCGGCCAAATATTGTCCAACCCATGATCTTTTTACTGCCTTCGTTATTCCCTCAGTTATTCGTTCATCGTTTTCTCTTTACCTACGGAACTTTTTTTTCTTCCCTTTACCGATTCTCATTTCCGTGTATTCTCAGCTCGACGGGAGTTTCTTGTCCGTTTGACCGTCGAGGTACCCTTTTTGCCGGCAAACTTGATCCGGCCAAAGGATAGACTTCCTCCTCTTCCACAGAGAAAAAGAAAAAGAAAGACAGACAGACAGACAGAGACAGGGAGAGAGAGAGAGTGAGAGAGAGGTAAAGGTCTATCTCGCGAGAGGCATGAGACCGAAAGATCGCATCTGTCACTGCGGAAGCGGCAACGCACCCGCGACTTCCGTTTCATGGTGTCACGTTACCGTTCTCGACGAGCCTTTCGTTTTTCGAGGTTAATATACTCCGGACTGGCTGCCTTTGAAACACCATCGAACTCTCTCTCTCTCTCTCTCGTTCCCTTTTTTTTTTATTTTTTTTATTTTTTTTTTCTGCCGCAAGTGCTTCTCGTTCTTCTAACGTATATATTAGGTTGTCCCATAAGTTTTTTCCTTTCCTTTTTTTTGGAATGCGAAATCAATAGACGATATTTATTGTTAAAAAATTAATTAACTGTGTTAGAAAAATGAATCGTTCTGTTTTATTATTTTCTTCCATCACTCAGGAAGCCTAATTATATCCTCTTTCCAAAATTCTTGAGATTTACTTGTAAATGTTTCATTTTTTGGCTATTCATGTTAAACCTCGATAGAAAAAAGATTTGAAAAGAAACTGTAAATGTACTTTGAAAGAACTGTGAGATGATAAATGGACAATAGATAAGTTTGCATGTGTACAAATATAACGTTACGCGGAAAGAACTTATGGGACAAGTTAATATATATTTATGCAAAATAATACTTGCATAAAATGTACTTAAATTTAGTCGTAAATTAGACGAGATCTTTGGATCAATGGTAGAAAAAAACTGGATATGGACGACGTTTGGTTAGGTCGATTGAATGAACACAGAAGTTAAGTTTAAGCACAATGAGAAGAACTAAGGCGCATAATCTAAAGACAGGACGTCAAGATGGAAGAGGTCAGGAGGTCGAGAGACGGTAAAACTACTCGGTCTTCACTCGCGGCTGGTGGTCTCGATCCATTCGATTTCCAGTATATATTCCTTAACATTTGTTCTCGCTAAAAAAAAAACCCCATGAGCCACTACCTCGATTTATCGTTGAGGCAATTCGTGACGATTTACCCGTCACTTTCCACCATGGCAAGGATCTTATATACATGCCTAAAAACATGTAACGTTTCAACTGGAACAGATATTTCGTTATCTTCGATATACTTTCGAACATTCGTTCATTCGTTCGGTTGGTTCCCATAAGTAGAAACCTCAATGATCAATGAAGAATATTGTCTTCTTTGATATGGTTTCTACGATATCTTTATTACATATAAATGTATAATATACTTTTGTTAAAATGATTTCTGTGTTTTTTTATTTTTCGTATATAAAGTAACAATACAGTGTGTGTGTGAGAATGAGAAAGAGAGATTAAATATAAGCATTATACAAATTAACGAACGTAATACAGGAAGCATGAACACGCGAATGTTCTATAAAGATTGAAATAATCGTGAAACGTGAAAATATGGTAATTCATTGAACGTCACTGAGCTCAATGACCGGGTTCGTGTCTCCGACCGCGTCATGCGCGGTGTGAAAGACGTCTACGACGAAGATCAAAATGCATCGGTTTCGATAACGGAACGTTGACAAAGAACGATATCTAAAATCTATTCAGAACGCACTGCATACCGCATACCGAGTAGGCTGCATAAATGCATTAATTTCATCGCGTTGTCGTATCTCTCTCTTTCTCTCTTTCTCTCTTCTGTTCCCGTGCCGAAGAAACTCGAGAATAAGAGAGCCTAACGGACTCGCGTGATCTCGAATAATGTCTTTGCCCTTCCACGAAAGAAGAAATAAAGAAGGTGAGAGAAGAAGAGGTGAGGAGGAGAGGAGAAGAGGAACAGATAGAAAGAGAGAGAGAGAAACTAAAAGAGCAGAGCTTTCTTTCTTCCTCTTCCTTCTACTTCTCCACCTCCTCCTCCTCCTCCTCTTTCTTCTTTCTTTTCTTCTCGAGATTTTATTATTTCGTCTTAAAGCAAATGAGATGCGTGAAGGGAATAAAATTGACGCAAAAGATTCTCGAAAATCGAGACTGGAAATCAAAGTGTTTCTTTCCTCTCGTCAGTTCGTTTTCCTCCTACCCTTCTCCCCCTATTCGAAATCTCTTCTTCGTTCATGAAACCATACTCGTATATTGTATATTCGAAGAAACGAAGAAATGACAGGTCCACAAAGATACGCTCGAGTTCGACTAGTTGGTTGGTTGTTGTTCCTGTTACATGTACCTACACACAGTGGACCATTGTTATCGAACAGTGGTAACGCACTCCTCATTGGCGTAGCATGTTAAACGTTTGAGTAATCTACCCGAACTAAAATTCAGTGATCTTCTTGTTCTTCTTCTTCTTAGACATGAGACTAAATTTCGAATTAATGGGGGGTGGACGCCAATGGACCCGCAGCTACTAAGGTGCATTCCCAGGAGAAGCATGACACGTTTGGAATCGTTAATGTGTGCTCCACTTGTCAATGTCTCGGCAGGTTCATCGTCCACGAAAACTTCTTCGAACATCATCTAAGCGTTTGTATCAATCCCAAGAAGATCGTTCCATTTTATCACCCTTGCACGATTGCTTTATTCCTTTTTTTTTATGATCGAAACTCGAACATCAAAATTCCTTCGAATGCTTTACTTTTTTGTACTTCCCCAAACATTTTTACGAGTTCATTTTCAAATATTATCTATTCAATTTCTTATCTCAGGAGGGCAACGGGGTCACGAATAAAATTTTACCAACAAATAATGGGAGAAAAAATAAAATAAATTAATGATCATAAATACGTCAGAAAAGTTATAGAAACGTGCTGTAGATTAGAAATTTATCAAAACTTGTATCTGCAAATGATAAAATATAGACATTTGTGGTAGTGAACGTAGGATTAGAACACAGTTAACCTTAGCAGTGCAAAGGGTTATAAGAAAGAAAAAGGATATAGTGAAAAAGAAATAAATAATTATAAAAAGGAGTATACAAAAAAAAGGAATGAATAAATAAGATAAAAGACATTTATACAAAAGGAAATATGTTGAATTCTTCTTTAGTCTACCCAAACTAAAAGAAAATAAATCTCCATCGGTAGAAAGATGAAACACTCCAGTCGGGGAATCTGAGAAGTTCTCGTGGTTGCACGGAGAGATGATTAATTTCGTTTTGGAATTTCGTCGATGGATGGAACGTAGAGATTCGATTTCTCTCTTACTTTTCTTTCTGAGAGGACCGGTTGATTCGATCGCGTCTTTTTTCGGTTACCAGTCTTGGTGCTACCAGCTATTTGTTGGCCCCACCTCGTCGATGAGGTCCCATTAAGCAAGCTGAACATAGATCATCCGACGATCGGTTTATCGAATGAGAAGGGAAAAGAAATAAAGAAGGAAGGAAGGAAGGGAGGGGGTGGGGAGGGGGATAAAGGTAGCGTGGCAAGTTCGGTGACAATCAGAATGAATGGGGAATCGTATCGTGGTCATTCTTCTTCCTTAGGGTACAGACATGCATAGTGCTTCTTGCATTAGTATTCGTACGTAACCCTTGCAAACACGGATTACTCCAAAGTTGGTTGGGCTGGTTGGCTGAATGTTCACCTGGCCCACCGTAGCAGCACCGTTGTCCAGACTTTTGTAAATACTCGTACAGCGTGGATGATGAACGCCGAATTAAATGAGCATTAATTATCGAGCAGGCGCGGGTCGCGTGGGCGTGATTCATGGGGGTCCTGGCAAAGAGGCCCTCCGTATCTTCTTTTATCTTTTCTTGCTTTTTCTTCATCCCCCAACCTCTTTCTCTCTCTTTTTTCGCTTTGTTCGTATTTCATTCTTAACTCTTTTATTTTCAATTGCACAAAAACCACACACAAGACACTCTTCCTGTTCGGTTACTTTGAATAATTTTAGGAGATCCAATTCCAGGAAATTTCAAATACACCATCGTGAACAGGGGGGGCGGGAGATATGTATCATCGAGAATCACGATGAGTTTCTTAAGGAAGCAAATTCGTTGCGACGGGTGGCGTCTCGTTCCGTTACTGAACAGATTTTTCTATCTTTCTCATTCTATTTATTTCTTTATCCTTCTTTAATATATCTAGCTAGAGTTCCTTTTCGAGCCTGTTTCCCGGTGCAGTGTGTTCTGCCAGAGTACATGACATGTTCCATAATATATCTATATAGATTGCTTGATGTAGACGAGGTTGGTTGATTCTCTCTCCCCATTGGATTGTCCCCACGTCAGCACCGTTCTACCTTCTCGTGGTCGGCATCGATCTAACGCGAAGGTACGTTGCCACACGTGACTGCGGCCCATCCCATATCTCGATGGAGTCTTGACTTACCTAACCAATGGGCCACCTGAATGATTTGCGTCCTAATCGGCCAGCGAACTCTCCTCGTCTCTTGTGAATATTGATCTCATGTTTTCCCTCTCTTTCTCTTTCTCTCTCTTTTCTCTACCTCTTTATTCTTTACTTTTCGTTTCTCTACAACCACCATCACTACCACTTCTTCTACCTCTTCTACCTCCTCCTCATCCAGCTCCTCCCAAGACACGTTACGTAATCCGCGAGACGGGCGAGCACGCCATGTGGGTGGAGAACACGAAGGAAACGTCTGGTCGTACGTTGGAAAACTTACGACTTAACCGACACGGTAAAAAATACGTTCGAACTACGACAACGACCACGATTCGGTTTTGAGTTACAGCAAGAGAGAGAGAGAGCACTGTTGTTGGTGACATCTCGAGTATCTAAGAACGAGACAGACTCGTTTGATTAACCAAATGAACGAGAACACGCGTTCATCCTTTTTCTTCTTCTTTTTAGGATATATATATTCTTAATAAGAAGGTATCATAGAGAATTTGGACATCAAACAAAAGAAGTAGAACTTAATTTTGATAAGTTGGACGTTTCGTCCCTTTATTCGGACTTTTTCAGCAACTTAATCTTTAAAATTCAGCGTCTTTTTTCTTTAAGTAGACATACATTTTTTATTTTTATTTATAATATTCAAAACACAAAACATCTACACTTAATTCGGATTAATACTTAACGAAGTCTACTTAACTAAGTTCTACTTCTTTTGTTTTGATGCCTAAATTCCCTATGATACCTTCTTATTAAGAATTTTATTTTTGGACGAGAGAAACAACTGATTGTATATATATATTGTTCATCGTCAATGTTGTTATCGATACTTTGATTCGTGAAATCATGATGATGCAAATGACAATCGCAATTCGTCATGTGCATAAATTTTTCACACGTTACACCTGTTCGATAATATTTTATTTAAGAAATTGTATACAAAGTATTATCATTTTATTTTATATTCAAGAAAAAGAAAATGAGTACAAGACTAAAAGAGAACGGTTCTTCATTGGTCAATGTCCCTTTATGCTCCGGAAACATAAACGATACACTACTAGTCGCGACTACTCGTTACAAGTCAAGAAGATCGATGAAGTATGGCATAAGGTTCTTCTTAAGAAGGCTGGTACCGTAACGCGAGCAGGGATGCGGCAGGTAAAAGTTTCCTGACACCTTTACATCTACGCTTATGATTCTTTCAAGCTGAACAGGTAATCTTTACAGATGCTAGATGAAGATAACGTGAATACCAAGTTTATGCGCGCATATAATTTCCATCGATTCCGCTTGATTTGTTTGTCCCCCTACTCTCTTTTTTTTCTTATATTTATTTCTAACTCCATAAAATATTGTCAGAGAGTTGTAGCACCTATCTACCTACCTACTACGTCGTCATCGTAGAAGAGCCCAGATGAGATGGCCTACCCTGACGTTTTGTGGGCGTAAATCACAACAATTAAATCTCAGATGGTATACGAAGAGTAATACGTGTAATAAGATAAAAATAAACTCATGTTAACTCATGACCGACCAAACTCGAGAAACTACGAACGCATAAATCATATTTTTCTTAATATAATAATAACATTTATAAGACTGAAGAAAAATGTCATGGGGTTTCGAGTCTCGGCACTTTCTCGATCCTCCTAAAACGTGTTTCAATTTTCACTAACCCCTCGCTGGAGTCCTTAAGTTAGAAAGCGAAAGGACAAACAATGCCTTCTAATAACACTTTCGCGAAATTACGTAAAAGGATTACGATGGGATTACTAAGCGTGTCCTCCTATTTGCGGGTCCTTTTTTCGGTTCGACCGAATACAGTGGGAGGACTCATGTTTTCTTTTCCTCTTTGATTCGTTCGGTTATTTTCTATCTCTATCACACACATGCACACATACACTCTCTCTCTCTCTTTCTCTTAGAACGTTTCTCCCTTTACCTCGCCACCCAACTTCACCGTCAGTCGTTTTCTGACGTAACCACGAACGCGAGGCACTCATTTGCATCGAATAATCGTTGCATTTCCCAAGGTACGATTCTGTTCGTGAGCGAGCAGGACGTGTCCAGGACGTTCTCTCTTATTCAACGTGTTTCGCGAGTTCACGCGTCTTCGATCGTCGTGTAAGATGCGTGAAGTTACGAAGATTGAAAGGTCGATGTCGAAGATTGTCTCGGTCTAGTTGTACCTTTTACGTATATACGCGTGTATCAAACAGATAAGAACGTTTAATACAATATAATATACGAGGAATAACCGTGTTACCTGACATTCCATTTTCTTTCTTTCTTTCTTTCTTTTATTTTTTCTTTCTTTCCTCCGCAGGTGTGGTCTTTTCTTCTGCTAGCATATATATATGTATATATGTATGTATATTTATATATCCGTGTATATATTCGCATATCTAGATGCACGTATCTATGTAATCGAGCACTTCCCACTTTTTTTTTGTTCTTTCTATATCCGTCGCAAGATAGAACTCTCTTGACTGGTTCGGAATGAATAAGCAATAATTAGTCGCATTTATTGAATGCTATCGTGCCGTACGATCGCACGGCAATGTTCGTTCAATGTAGTTTAGCTAGCTTAACGTTATATAGTCGAACGTTAACATTAACGTACGAGAGAAACTAATCGTTGCATACTTGCCGCGTGTCGTGCAAAATGTCGATTGAGAGATTACCTGGTCTTTTCCATGGGCTAAAATAGAATCGTTAGGTGGTTCTTCGATTGTAAATTCAACAACGACGACTACGACGACGATTCTTCTCGTTGTTGAATCAATTTCTCGTGCGTTGGCCCAAGCTATGAAAATTGTCTATGAAATTTCTTTAATTCTATGCCTACGGAAAGAGATTATTATTACGCGGGCACTGTTACCGACTATTCTACACTTTTAAATTCGTTTAACCTCCTTGCCGTCGTCGAATAAAGATGAAGCCGGCTTTTAGAGAACGGCGGTGCCTTAAAGGTTGAAACGTAATATCGTTAAAGCAGATGACTATTGTCTATTACTGGCTGGTAGCAATAAGACGATTGACCTTTTTATCTTTCGTAGGCCTTAACGTAACAGCGTTGCTAAGTGGTGTAAATAGCTGCCATGCTGTTTCCACGTGTACGGCGCTTTATGGTGAAAGGAGAATATAGCTTCGTACCTTTTACGTCTTCTCTATCCGTTTATCTATCTCTCTGTTGCTCTTTATATTTTTATCTTTGTATCTTTCTCGTATACGTTCTCCTGATTTTAAAATAATGCTCCGAGCGAATTCGAGGATTACGAAAAATCGTACTGCGAAAACAATCCGATCTCTGAAAAAACGTATCTTTATTAACACTATGCCATCCACACGTCTAATCTTGATTCTTTCGTTTAACGCTGTCGATTTTTTCAGGTTCAAGGAAGACAATTATTTCCGCATGGCACCAACGTGGAGCCATCGGGGAACTGCATAATTTTAATTAATTAATTAACACTATGCTGTCCGCACGTCCAATTTAGATTTTTTCGTGTTGCGCTGCTTATTTATTAATTTTTCGCATGGCAACAACGTGGAGCCAGCGGCACTTACCCGAAATTTTTCGCATGGCACCAACGTGGAGCCAGCGGCATTTGACCGAAATTTTTCGCATAGCACCAACGTGGAGCCATCGGGGAACTGCATAATTTTAAGCATAGCACCAACGTGGAGTCATCGGGGAACTGCATAATTTTAATTAATTAATTAACACTATGCTGTTCACACGTCTAATCCAGATTTTTTCGTGTTGCACTGCTTATTTATTAATTTTTCGCGTGGCACCAACGTGGAGGCAGCGGCACTTGACCGAAATTTTTCGCATGGCACCAACGTAGAGCCACCGGCACTTACCCGAAATTTTTCGCATAGCACCAACTTGGAGCCAGCGGCACTTGACCGAAATTTTTCGCATGGCACCAACGTGGAGCCACCGGGACGTATTAATTAAATCGTGATAATCTATTCCCCGAAAAAAATTTTTCTTGATCGAATTGAAGCAATGTATAAAGGATACTTAGGCGGAAACAAAAAAGTGTGTCGACATTTGCGAATAATCACTCGGTAGGGAGGGAGCCCCCTTCAGGATCGGCCGAGCACAAGTCATTTTCATGTGGCTATATTTTTATAAAAGATAAACACAGTAATATACGTCGTCGGGGTGTGGGAGGCGGAGTTGAGACAAGCGTGTAATCGAAGCCGAAGTAAAAGGGATGCACTTAGAATAGGTAAATTGTGACAGAGAAGGAATATAGCGAGAGGGATAGAAGAAAGGGAGAAGGTGTCTTTCTTTCTTGTCCCTTACTAGATGGTACAAAATTGAAACGTCAAGTTAGTTTTTTTTAGAAACGGTTGCCTCTTCATTACGTCGAGTTTATCTAAGAAGAAGTTAGAAAAGGAAACGGGTGCCTATGTTCGTTCGTTCGTTCGTTCGAAAAGGGCGCATCTCGACCGACATGCTGATAAATGCTTTGGGACATGCGATTCCTCGTGATCCCTTTGAACAGAGTCCAAACGATAGATCTTTTACCCGCTTTGGGAATGAGGGCTGATACTTTGAACGCGTCTTCTTTCTTCTTCGTTTCCTTCTAAAGCTCGGGAATGGGACACTGTTAACGTTGTTGCACGATCATTCTATCCTTTTTATGGTCATTGAAATGGTAGGAGAGAAAGAGAAAGAGAAAGAGGGAAAAGAAAAGGTGCGGCAAAGAAGAAGAAGAAGAGGAGGAGAAGGAGGATGAGGAGGAAGAGTAGTGCACAGGTGGTTTAGGTTGCCAAGGTGGATGGTAGTGCATAAAAGAGAGGACTGGGATCGCGTGAGCTCGGGATCGGGCGGTTGTACACATGTAGACATCAGATACCACGCGTGGCACCGGTCACGACAGAACTCAGGATCTTCGATGCCGACTACAAGGAGTTGGTAGGAACATCGCGAAAAAAATTCAACGACGAGCACGCCGAGTAACGATGTCCACTCTCGGTGGCGTGTGCTCGGAACCAACACGATATAGAAACCAAGAAGAGAGAGAGAAAGAGAGAGAGAGACTCGATTAGCTAAACTCACCCACCTTTACCTGGATTATTTCTAAGTGATATCGAACGAACGTATGGGAATGAGACATTGCAAAAGATCCCGATAGAATTTTTCTTTTTATGGTTTTTACTTAATGTTTCGAATTTACGATCAAACTATCCGATATATTTTCATGTTTTTAAGAACGCTAAATATATCGAATGACTAGATATGAACAGATACGAGATCTAGTGAGTTTTCATGAACGTTAGGAAAAGAGAGCGTAGGGGGGCATATGCCCGAAGGTGTAGGTGGGTACGCGAACAACTTCGACAAAAAAAGATAGAAGGATAGAAAGAGAGAGAGACTATGAATGAGTGAGTGAGAGAGAACACGTTGATTTACTGCGTTTTGATTAGATTCATTACATGCTTTCTTTACGCTGTTGTTACGCGCTTAACGTACTGGCTTAATGGGGCCGCACTCGTCCGTTTTGACCCGGCCAGGCGTGGGATTGACCCCCGCATATATCTCGGCCGAATACACGTGGGCAGCACGTACCCGCGGCGGGGATAATTAATAAAAATTGTAATTTATTAAAATCGTATTCGGTACTGGGTACTCGAAGATGATGATGATGATGATGATGATGATAATGATGCACCCTTTGCGATATTTTCAATCGTTTTTAACGGGAATACGCGGTCGAATATATTAATTCCGTAATCGTAATTAAATTTTCATTTAACTAGTAATCTATAAAGATAAATAAAATATCTTTTATAAGATAGAAAGAAAAAGAAAGAAAAGAAATCGGTCGAGTAAGTAAGGAATAAATTCAGGAAGACCATAATAAATTCCCACGTTCTTTTTGTGAGAATTTACTTAGACGAAAAGGGGGTTGCTACCGGTAGGTAAGAATCATGCAAAAGATAAAAGCGTAATGAATGATAATACAATTTTTCAGAGTGCATTATCGCGCAAGGGGTCGGTGCGTGAGCCGTTTTCAAATGGCGAAGGAAAGGAATGGACATCTCTCCCTTACTCTCTTTCACGAGTAACACTTTGAGAAGGAGAGGAGGAGAGAGACAGACACAACAAGGGGGTTAGAGGACAGGTAAAGAGGAACGAGAGACGATCCATTTGTAAGCTCGCCGGAGTTGTCCCCAGGAGTGTAAGACCCCTGCGGTTTCGCCACACTTGTATTTGCATTCGTTCTCGGGGGACCCACGCGAGAGAGAGAGGGCCCATTCGTAAATTAAGCCGGGTCGTGCCTTCCCATAATCGGAATGAGATATCGTCTGCTACATCCTTTTGCAAGGTGTTGCGAGATAAAAAAACAATTTCTATCTTTCTTTTTTGTTCTATTTATATCTATTACCAAAACCTAACCGGGATTTAGAATTACATTTTTCAAAATTCGGTTAGTTAAAAAAATTAAAGAAAATTATTCTGATCGAGAGTGAATTTTTGTGAATATTATTATATCGATGATATTTATGGGTGGGGTAGGAATTGAAGTGAATTTCGGTGATGGTGATGGGGGGTTTTCGTGAAGAGTACTAATTCCCCGATGATGTGTTCTACAAGCATCGCGACGTCCCGCAGCGTACGGCACCATAACTTCACGTGGCTAACAAAACCGAACATTAGGTGGAATTCGTAGGGAGGTGATGGGAGGAGAATGGAAGGAGAATTTATATACGGTCGGTCTTGAGGTTCAATAACCGAGGAACGAGAACGCGGACATATTTCAATCCGTTCAGTATGTCAGCCCGATAAGAGACGAGCATCAGTCAGAGACGAGGTGTCCGTCCAAATGAATCTTATTCCGACGCTCGAATGAGCACAGGTGATTCCCTACAAAATGAACCTTAATGGTGTACCTTAATACACCCACACCGTGAACGGAAATCGTGCGTCTTTTCAAATAGCTGTTTCTCGTTTTAACCTTTCGATCATCCCACGAGCTTTTCAATCTCTGATTCGTCATTTTTCTCTCTATTTTTATGAATAACATTTCTCGTGAGTCAATAATCGTAAACTGGCGTTAAATACAGATAGACCGAAATCAAAGTTATTTTTCTATTAGATGGATAGACGATGGGATTAAATTCGATTGAGAGGTATAAAAGAAACGACATCCATCAAGTGGCAATGAAACTTAATGGAAATTACAGGTAATAGGGGTGGGGAGGAGGAGTCAATGGGTAAGAACAGTTGCCTAAAAAATGAAAGATCAGTGATTTCGAATGCCAACAATTCAATTTATGCACAAATTCTACAGTTCGATTAATTCATTTCTGATTATTCCCTTGTTTTTTGGAAAATGTTCATATCGTAAATCAATAATTCTTGTTTTAAATGTTTCTCTTTTTCTCTACAAAAATAAATTCTCGCTATCCTATAATATATTCTCAAATAGACCCATACACACATACACACTTTATACATCGTTTTCCACGTAGGCAGATATAGTTCGTTCTGAGAATCGATCATCCTTGCACGAAGCTGTAAACCCGACTACCGATCGTTCCAAGATTTATCTTTGGAACATACGTATGTCATCTCTATATATATATATATATCCTCTTGAAAGCATATTTTTCTGTTCAGGATCAAGCGAACAAGCTAGTGTACGCTCGTTAAAATTTTATTGCACGAGAGATTGCACTTAGATACTACCGGGATTACTCCTTGCTTCCTTATATATTTATTAATAAAATATTGAAAATAATTTGTCGGATTTTCCTTGATCGGTAATCTACGTCAATGGGGTGAGCTTATTTAAAATTAACGCAAAACTAGGAAAAGACAAGGAAGAAAAAGATTGAGTAAGAGAGAGATAAAGAAAAAGAAAAACAAATTTAACGAGATTGCAGTGAACTTACTCGAATCGTATCACTGGTGTAACGATAAGAAATTACTTGGAATCGTAACGATGCACAAAGTTACATCTCTCTCGAATAGTAGTAGGTAAGGATAACGTTGATAACGCATAAGTAGAACCAATGGCAATGCCTCTATCGAATGAAAATGCGAAACGGCGTTAAAACTCGTTCGTCGAAAGAGATTATATAGACAGGTTCGCGGTCTTTCCGTTTCTACCTGATCGTTCGTTCCTATTGAATATACCCACTTTCGAATGGATAAACTGCGAGAGTATAAAAAAAAAGAAAAAGATGAAAAGAGATGAGAGAAGGAAGAGGAGGAGGAAACGATATAGAAAAAGAAAGAAATAAAGAGAGAGAAAGAAGAGCTTCCAGGGCGTATCTCTCGATCGTTTCGATAAAAGCCCATGGAATCGATTCCCCGCTCGGTTTACTTTAATGGTTCTCGTATTGGTTCGATAAGTACGTTATGATTTCTCTAACTAGTACCACGCAAACGTCGTGCAAAGGTACACTCCTACCGGGGCCCTCCTACCAACGTGATATGCACTATCTCGGCGCCGTTTTCCCTCTCTTTTCAACCTTCATTCTTTTCCATTCTCCGTTCTCGCGAAGAACGAAGAAGAAGAAAGAACGAAGAAGGAAGATCCGTAATCTGTTAGGTCCGTTTAGAGAACAAGAAAGATAGATAGATAGAAAGAAATAGAAATAGAAGAGTTGGGATCGTATTAACGGTAATGGCACGGAAATGTTAGGCCAACCGACTATAGAAATTGTCCTTGCACGAGGTACAGGCCGATGCCACGTTGAGGTTACGCCCGTCGATATATACGCGAACCCGAACCCGAACCCGAACCTAACTCTCGGGCTGATCAAATCGCTAGTAGTAGTTGATCGTTAAACTTAGGTAGATTCAACGTTTCTGAACAACTCTTCGTGAATCTTAGTTTGGTTGTTTTAAAGAAAGATAACAGTTTATTAAATCGTGAGTAAGATTTCGAATACAGAGAATAAAAAAGTGAATAATCGTCGTCATCGTAATAATAATAGTAATAGTATCTACTCGTTGTCTATTTTTTTTTTCTCTTCGAAGTAAACGATTAAAAAAAAATGATGAAACGATATCGTCCCATATCTTCCAAGCGAATAATAATAATAACAACAGCAAGAGAGAAGATATATCTTCGATCTTCTCAAAGTTCGCTAAGATCTCTTTGATTCGATTATAACCGGGCGTACACACAGCAATTGTTATCGCGATTCGATCGATCGATTCGATGATCGATTCGATGATCGGATTCGATCGACGTTTCTGCGTTGAAAAAATTCAAGAAACTAAAGATCGCGGAACCGGGTCAGGAGTACTACATGACTCAAGGGCAAGGAACGAGGCTTCTGATCTTGAGTTGAGACTTCACGTGAGGGGATGGGAAGGGGAGGGGTTCCGTGTTATCTGAATTATTGTACTCGTATCTCGTTTAACTCTGCTCACCGACTCGTTCCTGAGTGACCCTTATCGAAACATGAACGTAACCTTTAACCGCTGTTGAAAGAAACCACCGACGTAATAATAATTCGCGGTGATAATCGCCCCAGGGGATGGATGCTTCAACAAGAAAGAGAAAGAGTATGAGAAAGGTAGTGAGAGAGAGAGAGTAAAAGAAGAGAAGGGTGGGCAACAAACCCTGCTGACACTCGACCGATATCGGAACGTGTTCGTGAACTTCGATAAATAAGACTTCAACGTAGCTGGGAGGTTGACCCTTTTTCTTTTTAAGCGTTGTAAAATTATTTTATCTATCGATAAATAAACACCTTTAACGTGTTGATAATTTCGTTAAACATATATATTCGTATAAATGATTTTTAATATTGTTTCAATTATAATATAGAGAAATGATATGAGATGTATGAAATAAATGAATATAATATCGTTGTGCGTGGGCACACATGGGGTCGGTGGGGGATATTCCTTACGTTTGCAATCCCGATTACGAAAAGTTATTTGCTCTCGTGCATATATACGAATGAGAACGAAGTTGTAACGTCACGTATTATTATTACGGTATAACGAAGAAACATCGGTACTTTGACCGGGATGCACGTACCTCCTCCTCCTCCTCCTCCTCCTCTTAAGGAATTATCGTGCGATTCATATTACTACTGAAGAATAGTAGTAACATACTCGGAATTTAGATAAAAATGATCGTTCGATAATTTTAGTAACTCGTTATATGCATAAATGTATATGATTTATCTTCAAATACAATATTAGCTTTATTCGGATGAAATGTGAACGAATTTACGTGGGGAAGTTTAATTTACGAAAATTCGAATCGAATTCGTGACTGACATTAAACATACGATTAGTAGTTAGCTGTGCAACACGATTGCGCAAAAATTTAATGGAAAATACGAGTTACTGAAGAAGTAAAAAGAGGAGGAGGAAGAAGAAGGAAGATGACCCTGAGGAAACAGCAAGGAAACTTGGTATTCAAGATACAAAGTCGACACTTAGATTGTTCATTCCAGATAGAAAACGTTCTTGAATCGCAGACAATTCTTATCCCAAGGAATGATGACACTCGCGAGACAGGTAATTAAAAGAGATGCCGACCTGCGTCAATCTCGTAAACCACGTGCGTGTTTCGATAGGAAGGAAGGAAGGAAGGTGGAAGAAACTATCCGTTGGTTCCAATCGTTCATTCGTTTGTTCAACGAGAGAAAAGAATCGAATTTATACAAGCGGCATGTATCGATCGATCGAACGAACCTATCGAACCAATCAACCCTCGTCGTTTCGTTCGTGCAAGACGAGAATCGGCACCTACCTTTCTGATGCACCTTTAAAAATAAAAAACAATCGATCTGAAAAGTTCTGTCACGCGATCATTCGTTGATCTGTCCGTCCAAGTTCTACAAAATAGAAGAATACATTCGAATCAAATCGATTACGACAACACGATACTGAATTAACCAGATATTTTGGTTAATTTACGATTTAAAAAAGAAAAATTACTCACCGATGTGTTTACCGATCAATCGAATTTATTTCAGGAAAAAAGGGACAACATCCTTCGCAATTAATATTAATCATAAATGAAATGATGTGTCACGTAACGTTCAACGATCCGTAACCAATTATCAATGTTGGAAAATTACAGTTCGGTGATCTCGTCTAAATATAACTATGATCGATCGTAACAACTATCATTAGAAGGATTATTTGCAACGTTGCATTATAGTTAAACAGATTTTATACTAAAGTTATTCTTGTACGTTTTAATATTATCGATGATTTCGGTAGAACGCGTTTCGACGTTTGCCGAAAAAGAAAAGAAAAGAACAGAAAAGGAAAGTGAAAGAAGAAAAGGACAAGGAATGAGCTTGCGTGGGTGAGATCAAATGTACACGATGTGGGACGAGTCAAATTCGATCTGTCACTCCTCCTCTTTTCGTAACTTTTAACATTGACGAACTATCCGAAAATATTTTTCACGCGGTTTCGCTTTCACGAAGAGGAAAATTCCAAAGAAGTCGCACGTTTGTTTTTATACTTATATACGATCTTTAACCCTGCGATTACTATACTCTCGTCCCTTTTTCTTCACGAATTTCGCTCGTTAATAAAATCTTTTTAACCTCTCCTCGCACCTGGATTTTTCTTTGTTCCTTTATTTTATTTTTTCCTCTCCAGGTAGATAATCATCGTTGTTCGTTCCACTTACTCCTCTCACAATACTCGATCATATTTATGTGCTATCAATCCACCTAATTTTCGGATTTAAGAGGTAACAGTATAACCATCATTATGACATTATAATAAACACAAAAGATTATAATAATTAAATAATAAAACAGCAACATACGAGATCATTTAACATGATTTTTATACAGTGATTTTAAGGAACAACTTCATTGAACAATGAAGAAAAACATTAGTTTACTTATATTAAAAAAATCATAATGATTTTGGTTCAAGTATTGAAATATATCGAGCAGAAGTAGGAAGAAACCGTGAACGATTGTAGATTCATTCGCATAGTGTTGTTAGACGATCCTAAGGTTTCCCCATAAGTACTCCCACAAGACCGTATAAGTGAAATCCGGCTGCGGGCTACCGCGTGTTGCCCCTTGAGCATGGTCCTCTTCTTTCCTCTTGTTCCTCTTCCTCGAGGATTCTTCCGTGACGTCGAGCCCGTGGCTCGAACGGTATATATAAGAGGATAAATTTCTAAGTGAGCGGCGTGCTGCATCACCATATAGGAAAATAATGTGACATTTTTTTTCTTTTTCTTTTTTCTCAAGCGGTAGTTCGCCTCCTAAGGAATAAGAAGAAGAAGAAGAAGAAGAAGAGGAAGAAGAAGAAGAAGAAGGTAACTGCACTCCATACAGATATTCCGTACATGGTTTCCTTGCCTGCATCATGCTCGCCTTTATATGTATACTACGTATCTATGGGTACGTTCTTTCCGTTTACAACGAGAACGAGTGCGAAAGAACGAACGGTACGAGTCGTAACTTATCTAATGCTCGCGTTTTACACGATTCTCCTACTCCTTTTCCTCTCCCTTTCTTTCTCCACCACCATCACCATCATTTTATTATTCTTCTTATTCGTTTTTTTCCTTTTTCTTTGGTATCCTCTTGTAAGAGTAAACGCATTTGTGTCGCGAAGTGATAATAGAACGCGAAAAGTGTCATCTTGTTGGCACCGTTAGTTCTATCGGCTTCCTTTCAAATGCAAAATTTTCATGACACTCGATAACTTTGATTAGTTTTATAACGTTTACCACATATGTATACGTATATATTTGATGAAAGAGAGAGAGAGAGAAAGAGATGATTCGAATATTCTGTTCGAAAGATTCGCGAAAGAAAACTGAATTCATGTTATGTTTCCATGTATCTACATAGGTAAAACGTTAGTTGTTATTTCTATCCTTTTTGGAAAACACAAGTCACGCACTACCGGAATCGTAATAGTAATTTGTATACCGTGTATATAAAACCCTCCCCAACAAGTGAGATACGTTACGATTCCTTTCTGCGCTGTAATAAAATTAAATGCCCGTAATACGGGCTCGCGTTTTAAAGAGGAGGAGGATTCCTGGTAAGTGTTGTAGATAATCTACCTGGCGCGGAAGACAGGTATAAATTAGGTGCTGGCCAAGTTTCCTTCTAACCAACGATAACCAAGCACGACGTTCACCTTTACTTGCGAATCGCGTGGTGCATCGAAAATTATATACTTTATCACAGGTTGATCCACCACGGTGAATCTAAACTTGGAGGAGGGGGTATGGGGGTTGGGGACTTATGCCGGACGGTGCTCTTTTGCGGGCCCGCTTTTTACTCGGTGCGAGACGGGACCTCGTTTCTCTTTAATAATTGGACAATGCCATTGTTCCCACTTTAACGCGCAACGTAGCATCGTTGAATCGAGGAAAACGACCTCCCTCATTGTTACTCTTGTCGTTTTTTCTCTCTCTTTCTCTCTCTCTTTCTATCATCGATAAACCTACGCGAGATCAAGAGTGTGTGTTGTTTTATTATCGTCCTATCACCCTCCTCCTCGATGCGTTTTACTAATCGTTTGTTCAATTACTACATATATAATTTGGTTTAATAATTTCCCCGGTGACCCCATCGGTTTTTCAGTGGAAAAGATAGGTTCTTTTAGTGAATACCTAAAACTAGAAATTGGACGAAGGAAAAGAAAAAGAAAATTGAAATTTGGATTTTTAGGAACGTTTTTCGGCAAGAACATTCAAATCTCGCTACAATTTGTACCACATTTTGATTTCTGAGATTTGATGAGAAAAAAAAACAATCCTTCGTCCAAGTCCTTGTCAATAATATCTCGAAGAACGTGTAGCAAAAATTTCATGAAGATCGGTTAAATAATTTTCGAGAAATCCTGACAACCGACTTTAAAAAACTGGCATTTAAAGTATTGAGTGATGCTGAAAGAATGGTTCTATCTCTTAAACTATTACTCCTATCAACTTAAAAATTTAATACAATATTCTACAGACAAATTTGTAGAATTTAATAAGATAAAAAAACAAAAAAATTGATTTTTAAAAGAGTCCCAAACCCATGTATGTAACCCCTTTAAAATGATGCACAGGTTAAAAGGTATCCATTGAAAGAAATAGAAACACAGCAACGGAATGCAAAGTGTCGAAAGGAAAGGAAGATGCAGAGAGAGAGAAGAAGAAGATAATCGGGAACTGGGAGAGAATTCTCGTGGCGAGGAAAGGAGAGGAGAGGAGAGGAGAGACAGTGAGATTGATGAGAGCACGGTTACGAGTCGTGGCGTGAGGAAGGTCAAGAAGAAAAGAAAAGGGCCCCGCACTTGTTCTTCTTTCGCGTTCGTTCCGCGATCCTTGAACGTGTCGAGTGAAACGAACTGGGGGTGGGGCGGGGGAGGGGATGGGTTGGAAAGGACGAGGAAAAGGATGGATCGATTCTGAGAGAAGACGTCGGTGATGAAGGAAAGAAAGATAGAGATAGAAAGAGAGAGAGAGAGAAAGGTAGATGGATTCTCGTCTTCGATTTCTAGCAGGTAGCACTGAGTTCTTCTTTTACGATCAGACCTCCGACGTAGTCTTGAAACAACCTTTTGCAACAGACTGTATCCCTAACGATATGCGATTGTCGCCCCATTAGATGCACCTCTCATGGGTCTCGGTATATGGATATCTTTCGTTCCTTTCCTTTCCTTTTCTCTTTCTCTTTCTTTATTTTTGTTCGTGCAGTTGGCAGTAGGAGCCCCCATAGCGTTGTTTATCTCTCGACTATGGCAGCGTTGCACTCATATAACGAGACGAACCATAGCCTCCTTGGCTTTCGAACAATGGTCGCGTTCTGTACTCCGATCATAACTGGGTATGGAAGAAAAAGAGAAATAAAAGGAAAGAAAGAGAAAGAAAAGTAGGTGGTGGTTGGTGGTGGTGGTGGTATGTAAGAAAAGAGACACCTTTTCTAACTTACCAAGGATCGTCCTTGATTTATGCATCATGCTTACTCGACAGGATGCAAAAATATCAGAAGAGTGAGGGGGAGGAAGGAGGTTGAGGTGGAGGTGGAGGTGTATTGTAGTGACCGACTAACCGAAGAGACAAGAAACTATATATATATATATATGCACATGCAGAAATATTATTGGGTCAACTCTGGTAAATCGTGGGTGTTGGCTCTGACTATACGTCATACCGGAAGGTTCTCCATTAATTGGTAGAAAGCACGGTGACCCGCTGTGAATGAGAATACATCTTAGTCTACCATTCTATGGTAGAATAAATCTGACGTAAGTTTACCTATTATTCTAATCTAATCTCTGTGAATTTGAACACTTTAAAAATGAGAAATCGTTTGCATCTGACAGAAAAATAAGAATTGCAAAAACGATTACACTGAATTTTGTATCGATGCAAAGATTAAGACGTCTCGGTATTATAATCACCTTCGTAAGTTTGATTTTAATCGTTCGTACTTCCAACTCGATGGAAAATTATAAAACGATAAGAGTTTAGTGGCAACTATAATTACACGTTTATGGTTACGATCGTTTAAACGAAGGTTGGGTTGCTTCTTCTTCGTTTCTTTAATACCTTCGGTCCCTTATTTTCTCGCTCTCGTAAATATATTATTTACTATACCTACTTATGTTAGAAACGATGATTCAGAAGCGGTTTTTAAGATCATTATCAATCGATTGAGGTACACACGTTTCTTTTTTGCATGTTCGTTTCAGGGTTGGGTAGGGAGGGGGGAATTTATTGCATTGCGAACAAATGGAAGGTGTCCGTTTTTTCATGCATTATGCAGTATGCGTGCATATATCTGTGTTCGTGCAAATAATTTTGAATAGAAACGATCGAGGGAGGAGCAACTGCGACGTTGATAGCTCGAGGTGCGTATTTATGCAACGTTATAGATAAAGTCATTAGTATCATCGAGAATAAGGGGCCCAGGGGGGGCCCAGTACTAATTATCCGACGTACGAGTAGTCAGTGTGTGCCTACCTCCCTCATCTTTCGTCGTTGACGTATAATAATCCGTACGATAATCTAACGTTGGCCAATAAAGTTTGAAACAACTTACTTCCATTACGCAGAATTCTGACTTACGTTAGTTATGTTTGAAATTATCTTTGGAATCGATGCTGTATTTAACTAAGCTTATCTCGTTAAAGTCTTTCGATTATATTCCTCGTCTAAATTTGTCGATTGCTTTAATTTGAAATACGTTTTTACAAATTATAATAATAATAATATATATCACAGAAATAGATTATTAATATATTGAATGTATTAATAAATATGTATCGTAGGGAAAATTGGACATTAAAAAGAACTAGAACTTAGTTTGGACAATTTGATCAGGAATAACAAAAAAGAACTAGAACTTAATTTGGACAATTTGATCAAAACTAAGTTCTAGTTCTTTTTAATGTCCAATTTTCCCTACGATATATATTTCTAAATAATTTTATTTTTGGAAGGGAGAAATAAATAATTGAATATTGAATATATATTTTTGTTTTAATCTACAAAACAAATGATTTTCATTTTGATTTTTTCGGATCTTAAGGGCTACGTATTCTGCATTGCAAGTTCATCTCCCGTAAAATATTCGAGAATATACGTTCGATGTATCCAATGTGTATATGATGGTGTATATATATAATAATACTATACACGTGTGGTTGCGAATACGTTCTTCGTAGAGAGAATACACGTCGTCTTACCCCTCGCAAAAACAAAAGCGTCTCCTGGCGCATCAAAAAGCCGCGGCTCGACTGTGACACGGTCGTTAAGATTTCTCTGGCTCGTGTTACTTGCGCCAATGATTTACCGTACTGTCTTGTTCACCTATAAAACGGTCATAATATTTTATCATCCCGCGGGATGCACGGAAACGAGCGCGATGCACGATATCCCCTTCGGCCGCGGCCATACTTGCCATTGCGAATAATGAAATCTTATTTATCTTATCTTCTACATTCTTAGAAGATTCCACAAAGAGAATAAGTGAGAGAGAGAGAAGAAGGTGGTAGGATACTTACTACTACTACCTCCAGTTGTCCCAAATAGGTCCAACACTGCAAACGCAGGAAAGTTAGGTTCGCGATTCATGATTCTTATCGATGAGATGATAAAGGTACGGATTCGTAGGATTTGTCAGATGAAAAGGATCGTATCAGAGGTGTCCGATTAGTCTCTCTCTCTCTCTCTTTCGTTTTCCTTCTCTTCGGGTGATTCATTGCAACTGTCATTTACCTGTTACCAGTATACTTGCATACAAAGGTGATAAAAATAGCGCAAACTTCGATCGCAACGCGGTACATTAAATCATATCGCGTTACATTAATAATATGCCAAGCAAGCGTGGAACTTTAAAGTAGCGAGAATTTACAGGTACCTTATATCTACATAACACACACACACAGACACATACGTTTGTTCATTCGTTCTCTGCCATTAGTCGATATTTCCGTTTCGATAAAGATCGCACGTTCTACGTGAAGCTATCGCGATATCATTCATTGGCGGTACGTTTGAACATTTTTGATAAAAATTAGATAAGATTTTCATCGACATCTATGCGAGGGAGAGAGAAAAAGATAGATAGAACTTTTCGATCTATCGAAGAGCAATCGTGTTTCAATCGAACTCGACGAGAAAAGATCAAGCTTCTTTGCGTCTCTTTTGCGAGGATACAACCAACAATAACAATAAGAAGAAGAAGAAGAAGAATAAAAAAATATGATAAGATAAATGGAGTATAACTCGCGTTTGTCATCTTTCGATTTTGATCCTCGATAGTCTCAGTTATCGACCCACGCGTAACATCAGCTTTTCATACTCTTCTCTTATTGTATACAACGACGAGATCGAACAACGTGGGCAGCAGCAGCAGCAACAGCAACGAGTAACTTCGTCAGAAATGGATTTTTATTCGGATTTGACAACGATGAATTTTAAGTAAACCTAGTAAACTTGTATGTAAATCAAAAAAAAGATAATTTTTAGTATCTAATAAAATATAATCTGAAATTTGTTTAATTTTCCTAAACACGAGTTCTGTTTGTGTGTGTTCTTCTATTCGAAAAAAACATGACGATGCAACCAATACCGAAAATTCCGTTCCACTTGTCTCTCTCTCTCTTTCTCTCTCTCTGTTTCTGTTTCTCCTCTCACGAAAGTAGACAGACATTCGTATTTGCCGAGAGCGTGCCATGCGGTGTGCACCGGCCGAACGAGCTGCAACAACTTTCGCCCTTGGCCGATTCGCGTTGCTCTTATTTAAACAACATACCTAACTCGCTCGCCTCTTTTACTCTCAACTCCCCCGCCTCCCACCACACTAACCGGGAGGTAGTACCGGACAACCTTTTTCCAGGGCCGTATCCTGCCGTATTCGGAAATACGCGAAACAGAAACTTTCATAAAAACCCAATATGCATATGCATTTATATTGACAAATATATAATTTAGAAACTTTTCAATTATTCAATTGTCGCGTATAATATTCTCAAATAATATTCATATTAAAACCAAACGCCATTTCATTTTCATTTTCTTTCCTTTTTAGTAAAACAATATTAATTATATGCAATTGAAATAAGACTGATTATATTGACAAACGATAATGGTTTAAAATTTCTTAATAAGGATACCTTTGTTTCTTTTTTTTTCAAAAATTCCAATAGTTTTTTATTAATGGCAAGGTATTACGTCCCTGGGGTATCACGGGGATTGTGGTATCTCGGTTGGAAAGAGCCGTAGCCGAGGTTTCTTAGCCCGGTCCAGCAGGTACCTCCGTGGCCGTGGCACTGATCGTCCAGCGATACTGCCGTAATTTAAAATCATCGGGGCACGAGACAAAACAGGCAGCCGAAGAACAAGTGTGTGCTTTGCCCCGCGGAATCTTGATTATACATTCCATGGATGACGGCCACGGGGCCCACCCCTCCCTTCCTCCTCTTCTCTTCTTCAGTCTTATTCGACTCATCCTCTTGCCCCCCTTAACCCCACTCGTTTCTCTTCTTACACAGCTTCTTCTCGGGCCCGCTCGTGGAGAGATAATCGATCGTGCAGCGTGTCCTTTAAGCTGTCTTCTTGATGTACGGCGTTGAATATTCGCACCTAAAAGATGATCTCAGGATATCGTGGGTTTCGAAAGAAAACGTTCAAATTACTTATAGATACGAATATATAAAGATGATGATAAAATAGAAATATTAATGATAAAATGTGAGTTAAATGTTTAGGAAGAAAATATTTGAAGTGCAGAAAAAATCTTGGTATATCGTTCACGTGTTATCCATTCGTAGTACAGTATTGCGTGATCTTTAAATACTCGACCAATCGTCGTTCATACGTCAGTTTAAATTACCCTCGTGGTACCTTGTACCGAGTGTACAATATATAAGATTTCGCATAAAAGTGTTCTGAAAAGATCGGACGCGATTTGATTCTCTTGTATCATATACGTACGTAACGTAGATATGTGTACGTATGGTGGTGGTTGGTTGACGATTAACGATCATACGTGGCTCGTGGACATCCCTCACCATTCTAATTACCTGCCAACAAGAAACTCTGGATTATTCGTATTAGCGTGTGTTGATTGCGGGCGGTACGGGAGTCTTTATCGAGAAAATAAGCAGAAGAGACGAATGATTTATCATTCAAGACAACCATCCTTTTCTTTTTCTATCTTTCTTTTTCTCACATACATATACACATACGTATGTATATACGTGCAAACGGTAGAAGGAAATTACCGGCAACAAAAGTTAACTTGATACAAAACCGATCATTATTTATCGTCAACGATTAAACCGCGTACTTGAATATCACTTAACATTAAGGTTGTTTCGCGTGAATCGACTGATGAAGCGGTATATGAATTATGAAGGCAGAAAATCTAGTATAATTCATATATACAAAGATTGGAGAATTATTTATACCCAATGATATTATGCATATTTTAGATCTAAGTAACATATCGATGACGGGGTGGTCTTGTCGCTTCTTCCTTCAATCGTCTTCCTTTTAAAAAATAGAATCTTAGGAATTTACTCTCTGGATTTTTATTCGTCCATTAAAACCAACTATTATCGGGGCCCAGCCAGCCAGCCAGCCAGCCAGCCAGCTTCATTACCAAGTTTAGTTCCCTATTGAACGTTCGGTTCGATCGTGACTGGGCTAGGACCAAAATCAGTAATAGAGATACCATCTCCAAACTGTCTATTAATCCTAATTATGCTCCTACATTGTTCCGTGAACGGAGTACAGTGTTCCACTTTACGGTACTCTAACTTACTACTAACGGTTAGAAAGAGACGGTGATATTATGCAAAGATATAGCAGAATAGATAACGAAAACAGGAGAGAAAGAAAAGAATAAGAAAGTTAGATAAAAAAAGGGTAATGGAATAAAAGTAAGGACGAGGCCCCCTGAATAAAAGTATTGCTGGCAAGAAAATGATGACGGCGAATAATATCTGGCAGAGAAAAGCTACCACATGGTCACACACATACACATACACACCTGGGGCCGTATTAACTCGAACGCTCGGTTGGTTTTTTATTTCGAAACCAACGAAACCAAGTGATTCCTCGTATAAGATAAAGAGGAGGCGTTGCCGATTCTCTTCGATCTCTTCTCGAATCCGGCAATGTACTCGGGCATAGTGCATTAGTCTCGCGTGTGTGTTTCATCGGTTCACCGAGCTTTGCCATGCGTATAATACGCGTTCTCGGTACGATGGTTAAAACGAATATGTGTGTCTGAGTCTGTGTGTGTCTGTGTGTGTGCGTAAGTCTATAAGAAAGAGAGAAAGAGAAAGAAAAAAAAAGCGAGTGCATAAATCGCACCAGCACCACCATACACCATATTGCTCCCTCTGATCCGCGAAGTAGGGGAAAGGGGGAAAGACGAAGATCTCCTCGTCGATATTCTTTGCCTTTGGGGGTTTTCAAGAACCCCAGAAGCGTCCTTCGAAATACGCCGTACGATTCTTTCTTTCGAAATGGGGACGGGGGAAAAAAGGCTGGGGAACAAATGTGCGTTCGATATTATGCATCCTCAGAGATATTTCCTGTTCTCGATTTTTTTTTCTGCACTTCTTTTTTTTAAATATAAAATAAATTATATTTTCATCGGTGAATTGGGGGATAAATAAAAAAAATTAACGATAGGAAAAAATTGTTATGGGGAAAAAAATAACGTTGATATTAAAAGAATATTTATTTATATATTATAAAAAAAATAATATATTTTCTTAGACCTTAGAGTAATAATTTTTTCAACGTACCCCAAGATGATATCTGACGAATGGATTTTTAAATAACACTGGCATTATGATCATTAAAGATATTATCCTGTTACGATAGGGCCCTTTGACTGGCGACTCCGAGGGGCATTAGTACACGGCTGGATAAGTAATGAACGCTATTAGGCGATCTCGTTAAAACGGAGAGTGCAATACGTCTTCGAAGCAATATTTTTCCTTGGTTGTCTCTTCTTGTTCTCATATAGCGTTAATGTTAACGACAACAACAACAACAACAATGAAGAAGAATAAAGGGGAAACGTAAAGGAGCGGGGGGGGGGAAGAAAAAAAAAGATTTAAAGAAAGAAAGAAAGAGAAAAATTTGCGGATCTTCGAAAGATTCAATCTCGATGATTTGCCACGGCCGATAGAGTTGCGGCATCGTTTTCGTGGACCATGGTGGGACCTCTCGCTGAGAGAGCCCAGGGGAAAGAGGGTTCAGGACGTAGGTCCCAGAGGTTGCGACGTCGCCTCGGGCCTCGAACTCGCGAGACCTCGTACGATCAAAGGGCCCACCAAGCCGAATCGCACCGGAATTCAACATCGATCGATGAACTTTCGAGTGGACCCACGAAACAACCGAAAACCACTTTTGTTATCTCTTCTTATTCTTCATCGTCAATCGAATTCCTTTCGAATAAGGATAAATTAGGTTCTACGAAAGAATGATAGGAGATAATATCTTGATTCTTGATAAATCTAAAAAGAAATATACATATATTAAATGGAAAATAACATTGTATAATACCTTAGGGAATTTGGATATTCAAAAGAAGTAGAACTTCGTTTTGATTAATTGGACGTTTCGTTTTTATATCCAAATTCCCTAAGATACTTATTTATTAATAATTTTATTTTTGGAAAGACGAGAAAAACAACTAATTGTATAATACCTTAAACGAACGAGTTTTTAAGATTAATATAGTCTTTTAGAACCTAAAAGAGACAGCTAGATATAGAAAGAGAAAGGAAAAGAAAAGGAGGAAAAATAAAAAGAAGAGTAGAATAAGAATAAGATGAAGATGAAGATGAAGATGAAGAGAGCAAAGAAAGGAAACACGTTTCTCTATTGAGGCTCTGCATGACAGATAAGCTTAACCTTCGGCCCATTAACATTATTAACATCCGAATACAACGGAGTCGCGGTTGAAGAATCAAGTCTTATGCTCGGCACGTCCAACCCACGCGCGTACGCGCGCTGGCCAACTTTGTATTCGCGCGAGAACGCCTTGTGCGAGTGGGGCCCATCGTGTGGGCCCTTTTTCCTTCCCTCTTCAATGTAAGAGGAAAGCTCGAACGAACGAACGAACGAAGTGCGGGGCGACCGAGCAAGGAGTATAATTAGGGGTACAACGTCGAGGAGGTCTCTCAGGCCGATTTCTGGTTATTAATTCACCCTCGACCCGATCCCGAACGCGGCCCACCAGACCCATTGTCGGAGGTCCACCTTTGAGAGTTTCGCCCTCTTCGAAATAGTATGATTATAAATAAGATGCTATAATAATACCATAGTCTTTCCTTTTCTCTCAGGGACGACTATGGTGTTTCTACGACACACGTTTAGACCTCTCTCTATCTTTCTCTCTCATTCTCTTTTTCTCTTGAGATCGTTTTATTCGCAACGTTTGAAATAATTCTCTACCACGAGATAAATGTTTTTCTTCGAGTAATGATCGTGAGAGCAAGAAAAGGAAAGAGAAAGAATGGGCCTTACGCGAGTTCCCTGGTTAAAAGTTCATAAATTCATGACACGCGTACTTACTATACACGGAAGGAAGACACGGGGAATAAGGTTCGGAGCTGATCGCTGTAGCCCGAAGCAGGGTCAGTCTTTTCGCGAGGCGTGTCAACCTGCCAAATATTATGGAAATTTATTCCTCCGAGTTTCTCTCCGCCGTAATGGATTCTTGTGAGCGCGTGCGTGAGCAGAGAAGAAAGAAGAAGAAAAAGAAAAAAATAAGAAAGAAAGAGAGAGACAGGTCCTGCACGAACGAGGCAGCCCCGTGTTGCCCGTTGCTCACTAAGGTAAAAGAATCTACTTCTTTACTTGTTAAACTGCGTTTTTACCTGTCACTCGTCGCTTTTATCTCTCTCTCTCTCTCTCTCTCTCTCTCACACACAGATATTCTATTATATACACACACATATATATAAAATAAAATAAAATATTTATATACTCTTTTAAATACATTTTTCTTTTAGATATCACATGCATATATATATATAAAGACACGCGCCTGAGTATTTCTTTTCTTCTGAAAAACGAAAGTGTGCACATTTCTTGTGAACAAGGAGAGAAAATAAATTTTAAAGTATTTTCGTTATTTCTTGCCCGTCTCGTTTCGTTCGGTGACGCTCGAGAGAACACAGGGGAAGAGATTGTTCAGGCCTCGTGCGCGCCTTCCACCTTTTAAAGTCGTCTTTTCTCTCTCATTCATTCACTCTCTTTCTTTCCTTCTTATGTTCGAAGGCAGCAAGCATGACAGTGTCACGTCCCCCGAAGCAAAAATCCTTATAAAACGAGACATGCCGTAGAGAGGCGAAACAGAGATGAGGAGCAGCCGTGAGAAGCGGCTAAGTGGATAAGGTGCTAAGTGTGGCCCGAAGGTAGAGTTCGGTAAGGGTAAACTGTGCAACGTGGGCACCATCACCACCACCAACTAACCAACCAACCAACCCGCCTGTACTCGGGCCCAATTACCGACTCAGTAAGGAAGGGAAAGGGAAGAGGGAAAGCTACGGGCACGTCTTCGAACTGTGCTGCTTCTTTAAACGATCGTGAACTGGTATCCACCTTCGTTGTAGTATACTTTCTTCTTATTCTTATTCTTATTCTTCTTCCTTCGTTTATGTAATCCTTCCATGATGTAGATATCCAACCGAGCGAATCGATGATTCATCTTCTCTTTGATATTCTATGAGAATGCAAATCGTTACAACAAATCGATAAGTATCTATCTATCTATCTTAGATACTTTCGATTTCGATATTTTTTTATAGAAGAATACCTGAACAACTGTTTTCTATAGTTCTTTTTTTTCAATATCGTGATATTTTACTTTGTTTTATTCGCGATGGTATAATTGTTTTAATGGGGAAGAAAAAAAGGAAGCAGCAGCAAGTATACAGTTATATCGATTCAGAAAATATTCCAATGAAAGTCTACCTTCGCGAGTTGAAGGTAATTAGAAACGTAAAACATATCTAACGCGTCAAGTCATGACGGTTATTCGCACTTGTAAGGATGTGCATAAGTATGCATGTTATTAGTTTGTATCAGACGAGTACCACCGACACCTGTACATCGTTACAGACGCGAGTTCAATATTCTTGAAAAAAATTCTTCTTCTACGATTACATCGGGCAGGTGATCTTGTTATTAGTGTAGTAGATGATTTTCTATGGCTGCGGTTAAAAGTGGAATGTAGTGGTACCAAATGATCGGCATTGAACTAGCTAGTAACAGAACAAGTAATATACCATAAATAAAACTAAACTTAAAAAGTGCAGTATTAGTCGAAAGTATTACATATTTTATATGGTGCGTAATCGTAATAAGAAAATTCCCCCTTTCCTTTAGCAATCTCGTTAGAAGTGTCTAACTGTGGTATTTGATTAACAGTCGTCACCAGATACGTTGAATACTATCGGTACGACAACAACCTCTCTGAGTATTTGGAAAAATCCAAAAATTCGATCCGGTTTGAATGGTCGGACGTTTTGGTATGTGGAGTGCAAACCAGCCGGCACATGGAGTCACGTGTACGTACAGTTACTTACAACGCCATATGCGTAGCGTCCGCGAGCGGAGAAAATCCGGCCGAAGTATATATATATATATATATACCTGGTGTGCACACGAGCTGACGCATTTTTAGCTATTTCATTGCACCGTAATAACCGCGAACTATGCATATATTAACCAGAAAAATATCAAACTGTCTCTATCTGTACGATGAAATCTTTGATAATCTTAAAGCGTTCTCGTTTAACTTGACCGCAACAAAGACACCACCACCACCACCTTCCGTTCCTTTCTCCGATAAATCGAAATATTATATTTAATATTGTTTTGTTTTTCTATCAGGGATGTTAAATATTCGTTGAAATAGAGGTACTCAAAGGTAGGAGGTTTATTCGAAAAGGGGGTCAAGGCTAGGTACCAAATTAGATCGAAGAACAGGTGAAATCGGTCAGTACCTATCTTCTTCTTTCTCTTTCTTTCTCTCTTTCTCTAACACTTTGAACATATATATATATATATATACTTAACACACGTAAACCCAAGCCCAAGGATCGTTTTCTCTCAGTCGAGGAGAGAAACGCGTGGGCGTTTTGCGCAACGTGCAATACAACAACGTTGCTGCTGTTGCTGCCAGCCGTAGAACGGACCCTGGACCCCAGACCCTGAACCGAACCGAACCGAACCGTTTCTCTTGATTTTTATGGGCGCACGGCCGAATTGTTTCATGGGTTCGATCATCCAAAGGGCGGCGCCGAGGCGCGTGGCCAATCGATAATCGCCCACGACGATGGATATTAACCCGTGCATCATCGGGGGAGGAGGAGGGGGCTGGGGAATCTTAGGGATCGTTACTGCCCTTTTGAAAATCCAAATTCAACGATATATAAGTCCCATCATACGAGCACCGATTTACAATGAATTTTTGCCAAAAGTTTTTTCCTTCTTTTATTGTATTTTTGTTTTGTTTTAAAATATCACTTATAAATAGTACGTCGTAATTGGCTGAACGATAAGCTTCGTTCGGCCATTTTTTTTTAACGTACGAGATCATTGATCCCCGCTCCTCCTCCTCCTCTTCCTCCCCCAGACCCCTTCTCCACCCCGATATTATCTTCCATTGTTAATCGAGATCCGAGAAACGAGGATAATTCCGTTGATTAATGTAGTAGGTGGATGAGATTCGCTGCATCTTCATCAACGTTAGTCGATTCCTTCCGGGGGTCCGTCCGTCCGTCCGTCCATCCATCCGAGAAAGGATAAAGAAGAAATCTCGTCCCGAGAGAGAGATTATAACTTATCCACTTTATGATGCAGCAGCATCCTTTCGTGGACTATGAAATGTTATTAATCGTCTATACTTTTTTTTTTTTTTCGAGCGACGATTCACCGACGATAAATCGTTTCGTTCTCGAGGATACCTCCACCACCTCCTCCTCCACCTCCTCCCTTTCCTCCTTCTTTTCGTCGTCTTCTCATCGAGGACTTTCTCCTTCGATAACATTGTGCACGGTTGCGGTCAATTAAATCATATCGATCCGGCGGCACCTCTATTTTTTTATTATTATTATTATTATTATTATTTTTATTTCATTTTGTTTTTCTTGTTTTAATCCGACCTTCGATAGAAGCCAGATAAACGCGGATGCTGGAGAAGCCGTCTGAAACGGGAACGATCCCCATTGCCTTAAGCGAAAATTCGATGTATGTATATATGTGTAACGTATACATACATATATACTTATAACCATGCATTCGAGAGGAAACTTTAAGAGAGAGAGAAAAAAAAACCTCATCCTCCTGGCTTACTTGGTTTGCCGTTAATTGAAGTCAGGTGCATGCCGTGCGTTGCAAACCCGTACTAGTAAAGGACAGATGTGCATAAAAGAAATTAAACCTGGCCCCCGGATTCGAATTGCTGTCCTCGCGTTCCAATCGTTTTGACCTCTCTTCTCGAATGGTTCGCGTTGTGTAACGAGCTTAACATACCTGTAATATATGTAGTTGCTAACATATAAATACATACATATGCACGCATGTATGCATGCACGCATGGCAGAACGGCAGCACGTTTTGCATATGAAAGTGACGCCCTCTCCCAACGATGCAAAACTTTTAAGATTCATAGAGAGAGAAAGAAAGAGAGAAAGAGAGAATTCTGAAGGTGTGCGCGAGCGCGCTCATTATGATTCATTATCAGGTCCCTTTGTGGGTAGTAGTCCGGTTCTATTTCCTTCTTTTTCTCAGCTTCCAATTCAATGATCTCGGAATTGGCTGCAAGCATCAACAATTTTTACATTCCGTTTCTTTCTTTTTCTATGTTTCGATAGGTGTTACAGCAGACACCTGCAGAAAACGTGTTGATAGAAGAAATAAAAATAAAATAGAATTCAGAATGAATAAAGGCAAAACAATTTTCGGTGGAAGACAATTGCAATAATACGACATTCCAAAATCACGTTTTCCCTGATTCAAAGAAAACATGTTGATGTAAAGGCTGAGGGGGGAAAAAGATGTAAAATAGTCGTTTTTAAAGGGCCTTCTTTTCCTTTACAGTTCTGGTATCGTGTCTGGCCTCGAACGTTGTGGATTCTTCTTGAGAAAGGACGTAAATCGGGGCCCGGGGACTTACATACGCGCCACGATGAAACAACAGGTGGGGCACCTGCGTCGGAGTGCCACGAGAGAGGTGCGTCCGGAAGAACGAGATGGCGAAACTAGTCGGAGAGAGAGGGAAACGAAAGAGTGAGTATGTGAGAGAGAGGAAAAAGACAGAAGGTAAAGAGGAGGCAAGGAATAAGCAGGTGTATTCCGCGATGTAGCCTGCGCTGTGTATGCTAATTGGGCCAGAGTTAACGCTCGACTCTCGGGATGCCCGAGACGGGATTTAACGAGCCCCCAACAGGAAGCCTCCTCCCCCCAGCCACCCCCCTCAGTCCCCCTTTCCCTTTCTTTCAACTTCTTAACTCCTCTTTTCTCGCTTTATTCCTCTTGTTCCTTCCTCTCATCTCATCTGTTGGTCTTCGTTTTCCTTTTAGGATTCTCGTTTATCTTTTTATTTCTTTTATTATTATTTTTGTTCTTGTTTTACTCGTCGATACTCATACCAATGCCCCCGCTGATTTCTGCTACTACCTACCTACCTACCTACCTGTCTGCCTCCTACTCGACTTTGGCTTGCTCCGAGATTCGTTAGGGCGGAATTACGCGCTCGTGGCCCGCCGTGAACGGGAATACGAAATTAGGAGTTCGCTTGGAGGAAAAGAGATAGTCAGATCGATCGCAAACGTTGAACATATAACGAGGGCACAAATCAAATGCGACGAGGCCAAACAAATTGGCATGAATTCTTACTTCGGAAGTATGTTCCTTTTCTACAGAGTATTATATAGGAATATATATACGAATGTGTATAGTCTTTAAAAGCATGAGTATGTAAGTATATCTGATATATTTAGGAACGTCCTGTGCTTGTTGTATTTTCGTCTTTTTAAATCTATCGACTGATTTTTCAAAAGAAATTTGATTTAATCATTATCGGGAATATTCCAGACGAAAAATCAGCAACTGCGAGTTTCATCTCTTAATATTGCAGATTGATTTACATTAATCGTTTCATTTTATACAAAGTAGAATGTATATGATATTTGGTATCATTTAAAAAAGACATTTTCGCATTAAATGTAATAATATGTCTTCTCTTACGTATATATAAAGAAAGATAACATGAGCAACCATACATACCTCCTGGGATTATTAAAATTTCTTACTCCGTATCTACTCTCTCTCTTATTAATGATATCACATGATAATCTTTTGATCTAACAGTCGCAATTGGTTACGCTGTTGAACGATAAGATCTCAAAGAAAGTTTTATGAAGTTCCAACGTAATTATACCGTCCGAGCAACACACCGGCTCTCGCACGAGTAAGAGTTTAAGAAGGCACCAGCTGTCATCGATTAAGTTAGTCGGCGCTTATGTCATCTACCAAGATAGCCAACAACTCTCGGTTAAAATATATTACACTTATTTTATTCATTTTCGAAAGTATACGAGAACTACCCTCTTCTCATCTCCCCTCTTCCTCCCCCTTACAAACCTTCGATTCTTCACGATCAATTTTTCGGAAGAAAAAACCATGTGAGTATGAAACCGATACGGTTTTCGATTTTTTCTGTTTTTTAAAGAAATCCGATATTCCTGTCGAGTGATTTTATTTGTCATATCGGGGACAACTGTTGCTTTTTGTAAAGAAACAACGAGCTCGACGAATGCACAGGTGCATACACGCGTAATTTGAAATATTTATCATGCGAATAATGAAAAATAAGAAGAGGGATAAAAAAGAGAGAAAGAAATTATCCAGGTTTATTCGGCAAATGATGACGTGGAATCGATAAGACAAATAACCGTATAAGGGAATCATGCCCCAGACAACCAAACAGCATTGGATTAAAATCTGAAAACCGATTGAAAAGTCGGCCATGGTGTTGGGAATTGATATTATCTTTCTTAGTCCTCGTAGAAGTCAAAATGGAAGAAGAAGACGAGGTTGTATCGATATGTTCGAGGACAGCTTGCAGCAAAGGGAGAAAAGAAAACACGAAAAACATGAGTGTCCTTATACGTTTGCTATTAATTAGCAGTTAATTATCCAGCCGTTGCTCGACGACTGTCAATAACCCCGTATCTTCTCTCTCTTTCTCTTTCTCTCTTTTTCTGTTCACTGACGTGCACTTCCATCGCAAAATCGTTGAGAACGTAACCGGTCGTTCATCTCGTATCGTCAGTGAATATACTCTCCTATAAATCGTCTACCATAGAATATATTCGATAAAATTCAAATACAAACCTATTTATCCTCTCGCGGTCATTAGGCTTATATGAGTTTGAACAAAGTAAAAAGTGGATTAGCAAGAGAATTATTAATCAAACGACAATACAATATATATATGTATGTACTTTCGTATCGTATTTAATTAATTATCGATTACTTAAATATACTTATTTTAATGTTAATAAATGAAAAAATAGAAAAACGGGGTTAAAATAACAGTTTGGTCATTTTGATTCGTAAATTACTGTAGAGTATCGTTATAATCCGAAAAATATCTGTATATAATATTTAAAAGGAAGACAAAATAAATGAAGGGAACAATATTAGTTCATAAAAACTTAACAAATTTTTTAATTTTCTTTATCTTCTCATCCTTCATATCTATTCTCGCGGTGCACTGTTGTATTAGCAGGAAAATGCATTCGATTAATTCGATTTCACCATCGGTTCGGATATCAGACCACTTTAATTTGGTCTCCCGACATTATCTAGCCTGTTGTATACAATTAATCGGACCATTAAGAAAAGTTCCGACTGTTTTGCTACCTATATGGGCCTGTACACGTTCGCCGTTATACACACATGGTGTCCATGATGTGTTAGTTGATTCTACGCCTTGGGCAGAGTCCAGTAGTTACCTTTACACGTGAGAGATACAGTTTGCCTTTAAACGTACGAGAAGAGAATAATGAACTTGAGTCAGCTCATGTGGTAGTCGATATTGGTCCTTATTTTTTTCCCAAAACAATTTCGATCATTAAATTAAAAGGTCCGCAAATGCACAATGCTCCCGTTACCGGTGCATACAACATGTAGGTGCACCAATGATGACAATAACTATAAGTCTATTGTCTTTGTGAGTAGTCTATGTTTATTGGTCTATTCAACGCAAATATGGCAAGTCTACATAAACTTACAAAAGAGTCTGTGTGTGTGTACACGTAGTTCGGTTGAAATAACGCACATAATTTGTATCGCATGATCTCTCAGGCTTCCATTTCATCGAACGCAGTTCTCCCTCGAATTTTTTTTCAATAAGAGGAGGGGGGTCATTTATGGCGAAATTAATCGCAATGTTGATAACATTAATTTTCGCATCAAGTGAAAGATCGAATAAATGGGATTAAAATTTCTGACAAAAAACACGTTGAAGTTGAATGATCGTGGTAGTCATCGTATTACTGAGTTTAAGCAACGCTATCAATGGTGGTTTCATGGTGGTAAATGATACCAGTTGGTAGTTGTTAAATAAAATATTTCGTGATTGTTTTAACAACGATTATATATTGTTTGACCGATCGATGTCACTTCGAATTAATGATCCAAAAGTAAGATAGTAGAATTCGGTTCGATAATCCAAAAGTAAGATAGTAGAATTCGGTCGATAATTATTCATTTACTTATGGGATATTTTTGCGAAATAAAAAGTCCCGACCTCCGTGTTAGTCCTCATCACGGATAAGAAGTTTCCTTTTCTACCTGTTCTCCGTGCTTCTTTTTCCCTCTTATTTTTATTCTTATTTTTTTTACTTCGTTCCTTTTTTTCTTATCAGGGTACGTACTCAGCTTCTTGGAATTCCGAACGACGTTCCAACGGGCCCCACAGGAAACCTCAGACTTACTCTCGATTTCGTGATTCGCTACCCAAACAACACCCTCGTGAGAAAGACGAAGAAATCACAATGATTCGAAAGCAGAAAAGAGAGAGAGAGAGAAAGATGTATTTGATTGTGTAAACATTTATTTGCCCAACGAACGAGTATGTAAAGCATTGTTGAAACGAGCTTCGTAAAGTAAGTGCAATAACAAAATCTGAAGCCGTAAGAAGTAAAATTATGCAAAGTTTTGATTGAGTAGGAGAGTAGGAATAATTCATGACGATGAAAAAAGTAGCATCTCTCTCTCTCTAGGCTTCTTCAAAGATGTTTATCGATTCTCCAAGGAAGTTCAGGGGAGGCTTGTCATAATTTGTATGATATTAGAAAATAAATAGTCCAGGATGATTGGTGAATTTTGTTTGGTTTTTTTTTAAATACTATAAACTGGTAGTACAGGAACTTTGTAATATAGCCCAAAAAATAAAACTATCACGTTAGATTTATACTCTCCTCTTTCAAATAATTGCTACAATAATAAAGAACAAAAAAAAGAAAGAGACACCCTCGAAATCTTTAACACCGTGAACGGGCATTAACATTGCTACCAGATTGGGTCCACTACCCTTTACCGAATTCAACTTATGACGTATCGTCGCGTAAAAACAGCGTGAAGTTTAAGAAGCGAGTGGATCCTGGCAGTAATTTTAGTTTGTCCGCCTCTAAAAGTCAAGTAGCAGCTCTTCTTCTTTTTTTTTTCTTCTTCTTCTCTCGGAAGCAACGGATTTTTTTTCAAGAGCCACAGGACCATCGGGGTGGACACCTCTATCTTCCCTTCCTTCGTAGAAGGGGGAAAAAAAAGTCTCACTCTTTTAGCGATACCTATACGAAATCGCAGTTGAGAAAAACAAGATGAGAAATAAAAATCTTCACGGTGGGGAGGGAGGGGGAGAATGACGTGACGTTCGGTTGTAAACAGCTACGAGGGAACGTTTATAACGCCGAAAATTGCTTAAGCAAGTGATTAATGTTAAGCTTTAACTGTCTGCCGTATTGCGGTTTAAGAACAATAGAGTTCCTTTTTGTTTTTTTTCGAGAAAAAACAAAAAAACAAATGGGAAGTAAATGAACTGGTCATATAAACGAACGTGTGCGTTAATCGTCTAAGAGCATTCACTCTTTTTTTTTCCTACTGATAAAAAACCACGTCCCTTTCGAGACTACAGTTATTGGTGAGAAATTAAACCGAAAAAAGAAAGAAGAAAACCAAGCAGGTTAGGTAAAAACTTCGTTGCGTTAAATTCCAAGTTAGTTGGGGAGGTGGAGGAGGGAAAAAAGTGTCTTAGGAATTTGCTTTTTCTCATCAATTTTTGCCTTTCCCATTCTCCATCGTTCTGTTTCTACATTGCCAAAGCATACTTTCCTAAATTCCCACGACCTTCTTTCACTTTAAAGCGAATCCGATGGAGAACGACCTCGTGCGTTCCACTTTCTCGTATAATAAACCCCCTTGGAAATTTAGTCGGAAATAAAGGTAATCCTGTTTCCTTGATGCAACCAGGACCAAGTCGATATTTTAATCCTCCTTTCGGATTTCGGACGTGCGCGGAGATGACTCGTTTTTTTTTTCGTTTTCTTTCGCTGTGCAGAAAAAAGAAAAGAAACGATGGAAAAAAAAAATCGTAAATCGATCCACGTAGGGAGAAATATCGTACATATAGCCAATATAATACATGCATATTTGCGTCGTAAATTCAATGACTTTTAACGATGAGTGCAGCTGCGCGAATGTAAAAACACACCTTGGCACTTGGCCGGGTTTGAAAGAGAAAGGAACGAAAACAGAGGGTGCGAGAAGAGAAGAGAAAAGAAGACGAAGAGAAGATGTGACGAGAGAACAAAATATTTTCTTCTTTCCTCCTTCTCACCCCCTTAAAACGGGCTGCTGCTGCTATGTTTTAAGAGAATTCGGCTCGCACCGAAATCGCGTTTTAATAGCTTGTCCTTCTTTTAATTATTTTTACACGATCGTCAACGACGTCGACAAGAAGGGAAAGGATTCCAACGAGTTTTAAGAGAGAGTATGTGTAAGAGAAAGAGAGAAAGCACGAGGGTGAACGTGACTCAAGCTCTGTAACTCGAGAATTTCTCGCAGAGGCGCCAATCTTTGCGTGCCGCTCGTAAAGAGAGTAGGATTCGAAATCGGACACTCGCCCCATCCGCTTCTTCACTGTTTACATGAACCGCGAATTCTCGTAGAAGAAGCTACAAAGGGAATTATCGAGTCGGTATTAAAGATTTTAAGAGAAGCACGAACGAATTTATCCTATCTTGATTTCAAATTTTTCCGAAATATCCGAAATATTGATCAAAGCCTAATTTCTTAATTCGTGTTTCGTTAAATAATTTCTTCGACCCGATTCTAAATCATAAATTTTAACTCAGCAACGTTTCTTTACGGTTCCGATTAAAAACATAATACCTGATTTATTAATAAATAAGTATCGTAAGGAATTCGGACATTCAAAAGAACTAGAACTTAGTTTTGATTAAATTGGACGTTTCGTCCCTTTATTGGGACTTATTCAGCAACTAGAAATAACTAATTGAATAATACCTGACGATTATTTAATCTTCAATGATTGAATTTGAAAAGTACGATAGTAGTAAAAGAATCTATCCTTTTTCTATCTCTCTAAAGTAAAGTAAGTAATCAACAGTTTACTTTCATTTCTCCCCTTTTATAGTAAGTAATCATGCAAAAGATGCAAACAGAAGAAGTTCAAAGAGATTCGTCATCCGGTTATTATCGTGAACATTCGTTTTCTCTCTCTCTCTCAAGAAGGTTAACCATCTCTTTCTTCCTTTTTTTCAGACGAGAATGTTGAGATGCAGTTGAAGGAGGAAAGTGCATGTCGCGTTGTTGCAAGCTGCTGCATTTGCACGTTTGTAAACGAAACAATCAGGTTGGCAAGTAGAGAGATACGTAGTTGAAAGGGAACAGAACTTTTGCTCCGTTTCAATTCTCTAATCTAAACTTGGTAAGGTTTTCGTTCTGCGAATACTCTCGCGAGATTTAAATTCAACGGTGTATATCAAAGTTTCGGTCCTGGTACAACAGATACCATAGGACAAATCTTAAAGGGTCGAGCGTGCATGCACGTATGTATATACAGGGAGAGTTTAATCGCACTCTTCTTCTTCTTCTTCTTCATCCTCATCCTGCCCAACCCTTTCCACCCTTTTCTTCTTCTTCTTCTTTCTCACCTTTTATTTTCTACTCTCTTCGTTCCACCAACTGAACGAAGGACCGTGCGGACGCGGACGATGAAAAACCATGGCACGCGGAACTTCGACAAGATTTATCACCTTGGAAGCATTCTCTTTCTATCTCATCTCTTTCTCTTTCTCTTTCTTTTTCTCTTTCTCTGTGCAATCTCTACCACTCGTGCTCGCGTGCGTCGCACGATGAAGTCACCTGGACGAACGACTCAAGCTGCTTCTCGTACTTACTTATTTTCAACTTCGTAGGATACAAACCGCAGGAAGTGAACGAACTAACGAAAGGATTTGAAAATAAGTTTACATTCCTTTACGTGTTCCGTTTCAGATTAGATAGATTTTTTAACGTCATTTATTGTCAATCAATGATTACTTTAAATTATAGTTTCAATTTCAAATGATATTATTCATAAACAATTCAAGTTAAAGTTCTATTTATCTCATTTATAGTAAGCATTAATAAATTTTAGGATGAATGCATAAAATTCAAACGATATTAATCCTGTCACGTGTTTTTCTTTCGTAAATTGTTTTCCATCCATTAGGAGCATGACGGTGTACTTATCACTCGAATCAGAAAATACTATTCTCACGTGTGTACGATATCTTCAGTCCCCATACCATGCATTATTGTTTAGCCCATGCCACGCGAGCTTCTAGCCAATAGAAATTCCGATTAAACGAGAATCGCTAGTGACAATCACCTTGACTTTGCATCATCGACTTCGTATTAAATTGTGCGAGAAAGAGAGAATGTTGTAGAGATAATTACCTCCTCTAGATAGTAGAAATTAACTTAAGAAATTTCTACTAAACTTTCTCATACGAGAATCGTGTAAATTGGATCATTGATTTTCCTTAGAAGAACATCAATTACCCAAAGAAAGAAGAAGAAGAAAATAATGAAATACAAAAAGATAGAATATTTTCTTTAAGATCGTGTTATCTATCGGTCAAAGTATCTTAACGACGTTAATATCTCGGCGCGAACGAATGCCACACACCTCGTGACGTTAACGTTAACGACCTGGCGATTGTTCGCGGTGATAGGATACGATCCAGAAAAGGGCAATTATCGAGTCTCCACAGTGAGAAAGAAAGAGAAGAGAAGAAAAGAAAAGAAAAGAAAAGGGGCGGAGAGGTGAGGCGCCAAGTCGTGAGCTAGTTGTTAAAAGTGATATCGTTGATAACCTCTCAATCGTTCAGCAAACAGCTGAGTACCCAGAGGTATGGTCACCTGGGGGGCTAACAGAAAATAAAAAGATTGAAGAAAAATATCTGTGAGAGAGGAAAACATTGCCGCTTCCAAAGCAACAACCATGGAATAATTAACGGTGGTGGACTGAAGTGACCTGGATCGTACAACCGATTTACTTCCTTGTCGCCCTCAGCGCATGATCCTTTTTCTTTTCTTTCTTCTTCTTCTTCTTCTTTCAATACTTTTGATCCAACGTGTGTTCCTCTTCTCCTATCTTCCGTAAACTGCGAGAAGGACATCGTCACGAACGATTTTAGACCTTTAAGAGAGAGAGAGAGTGAGATGATACGATAGAAAATCAACACAGTACAGTATATAAGGTTTATACTTACACCATTAGCTTGTATACCTTACGTTCTACCATATAAGAGCTTATTATCGGTTCGATGGAGATTTATCTTAACATTTTATTAATCTCCAAGCACGGTCATCGTATAAATTTCGGTAACCTAGCGGTACAACAGTTCTCTCTCTCTCTTTCTTTCTCTTTTTTTCTTCCATCATCGTACCTTGTAGTCGTTTCTTGCCGCAGGTGCTTTAAAAATCATCTTTGCCAATCAAAGATTATACACCTACGAGATACTCTCCGTAAATATGTCGAAAGATCTGCGATATGAGTTGATCATGATTCGAATGTTGTTGATTAGATTGGAAAATTGTTAAAATAAAGAGAAATAAAAGAGGAAAGAAAGGAGGACAAATAAGAACTGAAAAAGAAGAAGATGAGAGAGAGAGAGAGAGAGAGATGAGATGAGAAGATTTTCGAATCGAGGTAGCAGAGTACCGTGACGAACGACGTGAATCCACTAGCTTTTATGAGATTTGTGATCAGTTGATTGAAATAAACTGCCTCGCAGCATCCCTCGTCCGAGATTCTCGGTCCAGATCCTTTGCCTTTCTTCGAGAAGTTTTATATTGTTGCTCATAGCGATTCATAACTTACGTTTGTATGTTCCGAACGATGAAATCAGGATGAAAGTCGTCGATCTGCCATAGATTATAAGAAAGATTGAATCCACCATAACCTCGTTCGTCGTTCGTCACACGTTTATATGATGATTATTATTTCGATCTTATCGGTATAAATGTGTAGATTCCAATGATCTTTGCTAATTGTACGAAGTTTTAAGTGCCATTTTTATGATATTCGTTTTTAGAAAGTTTAAGTGATGTAACGAGGTCTTAAGTGTCGATTAATTCATGATGGGTTAACGGCACGTGTTAAAGATTTATTGAAAAATACTGAAAGACGTATGAGTGAGTATTAATTAACATATTTAATACGTAGATTTTTAAATTAATAGAATACTAATAAAATTTGACTTGCAATATACTTCTTCTTCTTCTTCTTTCAAATTAATCTTAAAATAGATTTATATAAACTCCGTCAAAAGATAGATTTATGAAACAACTTGTGTATATTTCAATTCTAATAAAAAGAATTCCTATAAGTATCGTGATATATTTTAATAAATGCAGTAATATTGCAAATCGGAATGTTTTAAAATAAATTGCAAAAACGGTAAGGAAACAAAATGTCTGTATGTACGTACAATCATGTGACATTTTATGCATATATATTTTTAGCGAATAGATATGTTCTCTAAAATATTATCATGCATTTATAAAAGATTCTGCATATCATTCCTAATTTGATACATATTAGAGTGATGTATCCCATATATTATCAAACATAATCATCTCTGTTCACGATACAGTTCATAATTCGAATAGAATTACCTTTTGAACAGAGAACGATCCAGGTGAATCAGTAGCACCTATCGAAAACTTTTTGAAAAGGGAATACTCGAACAATACAAACAATGGTGATCAAGCTTTATCTGAAGAGAGATAACCAGTGTTCATGCAACAGCTTCGAGAATTTTTGGAAAGTTGCTATTATTGTCCATCGAATCGTTGAACAATGAAAGAGAGAGAAAGAGAGACAATGTACTCGACTCGTCTCGTATAAAAAACGTCTCCACCTACGAGTTGTACGTCCCACGCAATGTGAAACGACGAACGCTAGTAAAGATTTTTGTCAGTATTCTAAAAAGAGAAACCAAAAAGGGAAATCGAGCAGGAAAGAAAAGGAAAATCAAACAAAGACAAGATATTCGCGAGTAAAGTAAAAAACAAACAGAAAAAAATTGAAATTAACACGTGTGTTTATTCGTTAACCACACGTATGTGTGACCACACGTTTCCAATAATTATTTTTACATTATTAATGCGAATAACTTTACGTTCTCGAGATAATTTTTACAAAGGAACAACGACAACGAGCCCAAAGTCGAATTCCAAGGATGGAATTTCGCGAGGACGACGGTCCACGTAAGGAAAGTTTGGTGCGAACGAGTCGACAGAGTCATGGGAGTTGGGGAAAAAGAAAAGAAAAAAAAAAAGTATGTATGAAGGGCGAGAACCAGCAAGGACACGCTTGTAACAGCCATAAAGAATCACCCGCAGCTCATAAAGTAACGCTAGATCTTATCGGACGCGTATGCCGAACGATCCTCCTCGTCCTCTTCCTCTTCCTCCTCCTCTGGTTGGCCGTAGATACCGGCTGCGTATTTTTTGGTGGCGCGTATACGGGGTGTCCGATTTTATCGCAGACGGTCACCTTTCTCTTACTCGCGACTGTGCACGATAAGTCCTCGACGTCCGAATATTTTTCTACCATTTCGAACAAACGAATGAACGAGGTCCTTAACGAGAACACACTCAGGGGTATACTTCTATCATCTTACAAAATACGCGTGTAGAAGCAGGTGTGAATCAGCAAGACGATCAAAGTTTCATAATAAAATATACGATGTGGTATTGAAAAAGTAAATAGGAAGATTGTTGAAAAGAAAATTTGGCAAGTTTTGGAGAGATATAAAAATAGTCGTGAGGTATAAAGTAAGGTCCGGGTCGCGACGGGGTCGAACAGAGTCCATCTCTCTCTCTCTCTCACTCTTGTTTCCTTGTAAAAACAGAAGGGAGGAGAAAAGAGGGACAATGGTCGAGTCAGTTCGGTGCTGGTATAGGTGGGATATACTCCTCGCGATCAGAAACGACCGTCGTGAACATTGTCCTCGAAAAACCATAAAATAAAGCAACGGCCATGGTGGCTCGTTGCTGGCATTGCTGCCGTCTGGTTTCGGTTAGCTCTCTCTCATTCTCTCTCTCTCTCTCTTTCTTTTCTCTCGAATCCTGCAGCGCGGATTCTGCTCCCGATGTCGCGTCGATGTACCTATATGCATATAGGAGAGAACCGGTAGATGAGGGAACAAACGAGAGGGAAGAAGAGGAAAGTATCGTTCGTTCTTTCGTTCCTTTGCTTGCTTGCTTCTTTACTTTTATTTTCTTTTATTTTATTTTTGCGATTCGCGGTTGTAATCGACGCACGAGTGTCGTCTTCTCTGTTGCGCTTCTGTGTATCGCACAAGTCGTTCAATTTACCCTCTTTGGCAGGACCCACTCTCAAAGGTACATGCGCTAGTACGATCCGCGAAACAACCGCAACGAGATGCACCAGAGTTTTTGCCTCGGCTAATTTACGAAACGACACCCACGTAACACCACTGACCGCGAACGCATACGGTACCTTTTCTCTCTTTCTCTCTTTTACACGTTTTATGCATCTTCTCTTGGGCCAGGTGGGACGCGTTGAAAGGAGTACACGATCACCCGTGCGTTCGGGGACAGAATTTCCAATGGAAGGGAGACTATTACGATTATAAAACAAACGTCACGAGGGTATTATCCTTAATAGGAGACTACTAAGAAGTTATATTTCTTTGGCATATATATATGTTACTATCATAGCCGGAAATTTGACATTCCTAGTAATTCCTCGGCATTCTCATCAATTTAATATAAAAATCATTAAAATCTATTTGCTAAAAGTATAAAAAATATTTACCAAAACTTTTCGAAGAAATGGCAAAGTATATATATATATAGAAGTGGGCCGCTTGTGGTTTGTTTTTTTTTCGACAACATCTTTGAAATACAACGTCAATTACTCTTTTTAATTTTGTCGTCGATTCAATGCGACTGCTGCAACATTTTTAGAATTTAATTTGGTACACGGGAACTCAATGAAACACGCGAAACAATGCACCAAACTGTGAACTATAACGCGACTAACTTCGTGCTGTTAATTTCGTATCGCTGTGCGCGCGCATCGTAAGTACTCGTGACTAACTTCATTCTACTGAATTTCGTATCGCTGTGCGCGCGCATCGTAAGTACTCGTGACTAACTTCATTCTACTGAATTTCGTATCGCTGTACAGACGCGCGGCTTAACGCTGCTTGGCGCATCGCGCATCGTATCCATTTCTTTCCCAAATGCGCGGCAAAAGAAGTATAACTTCTATAAAAAGAAAAAGGACTCATCTGAAAAAGTAATCGCAAGTATTCGTGCATAAGGATTTAGGCTATTCGCGCGGACATATTTCGTATTCTCGCATTAATGGCGCATCGAATCGAAGAAGCTTCGAAGGATTCAGCCGCGAAATCCTTTAGCGAAAGTTCGAACTCACTCCCGCGCAACCGGTCCCGGCATCTCAGGATCGGCATCACAGGGCTGCTGCAACACACCACCACCTATGCTACCTACCAACCATACTATCGGACCGACGTCGTTTCAATCGGTAAGGAGATAAACCACGGAGTTTGTTTCGTCGTGCGTCACGGAATAAGGCGCTTATGGGTGTATGGTCCAGCCCAAGCAGCATCCGTAGGTAGCCAAGAAAAGGAAAGAGAGAGAATGAGAGAAGGAGAATGCAACGAAACGTCTTCGCGTTACGCTGTGAAGCGTTAAGGTGCTCTCGGCCGATATTTATCTCGTAGGTGCTCGCGCGAACTTGATTTATCGGTTCCTCGCGATAACCCGCTAAGGAGTGAGCACGACTGCGTGTTGTACTCTTGCGACCCTTTTCTTTTTATTCCCTTTTTTTTTTTTGGCCTACCCCTACCCTCCCCTCTCCGTCTCTTTTCACCGCGATGAAAAATAAAAACTAAAAGTGAAGAAGGAAAAGAATGGGAAGGTGGGGGGGAAAGAAAGAAAAAAAAAGAAATTTCTATAATAAGAGGAACTTCGCGTCGTTCTCTTATTCTTATTCTTCTTCTTCTTCTTCTTCTTCTTCTTCCTCCTCTTCATTCTCTATTTCTTGTTTTATTCTTTTTCGGACCTACCCGATTCCAGGAATCGACATAAATCCCGTCGGTTTATAATCTGCGGTGGAAGGCATGCCGAAGATACGATCGCTTCGAGAGCTCGTACAGAACGCCATGGAGAGTGAGAGAAGACGTGTGGAGAGAGAGAGAGAGAAGAAAAAGGAGAGGAGGAGTATGCGGCAGGTGTTGGCAGGGGCGGATTTACGCGTCGACGGTGTAGGTGGATCATTAACCTCCGCGATTTTTGCCCAAAATTCTCTTGTCCCCCGTATACTGTTTTCTCTTTGCGTTCAATTGTTATAAAATATTTCTAAATAATAATAATTTTCTACGATCTTTCGTTAATTTATTATGTTAATGATATTATTGACTATTAATGAATATTTTATTGATTCGTGATAAATTTAAGAGACTGATTTATGCGAAATCTTTGAAAGTTTCGTTAATTTTGATTAATGGATTATTAATTTTAGTTAGTTAGATTCTCATAGATCTATACCTGCGTCCCTGAGTGTTGGTATGCGAAATTAGCACGTCAGGGTCGGTGGTCTTCGGATTTTTTATTAACGGCGTCGTAAGCTTGGCCTAGAATTGCTCTTGGTATCAATCCGTTGCTGCTCCGAAACGTAGAAAAGTGAATGCAAATGATCGACTAACGTTCCACGGATTTGCAATCCTATTCGTTTACGATCCTTCGGGCAATCTAAGAGATAACTTTGTTAGCTTTGTGTCAATGTTCAACAACGTTAGGAATGTTGTTGGCTATAAAATGTGAATTATTGAAATATGAAAAAGTAATCGTTGCGATTAACGATAAGCAAAACTTTTCGTGACACCTATGTAACTTTATTCGTCGAATAATAAAACGATCTATCTCATGGAATTATAATGAAATGTAATAGATTTCTAACGGGGGGAAAGAAAAATTTATGCACGATGGAAAGCGTAAAAAAAGATTTGTATTATAAGAAAAGAAAAAAAAAAGAAAAAAAAAGCTAACGTGAAACTAAGGCTTCTTCCAAACTATTCGCGATAACCTTACCTTGATATCACGATCTTTCCGCTCCAGTAAGTGTCCTGCGTTTTTATTACGACCTCTTACAAGCGGTTGTAAGAGAGAAGCGCAATGCTCGCGGCCGAATCGCCATATAATTCCATAGTAAAACCGGTGTTAACTTACGGAATTTTACCTGTCATTATCCACGTAATCTTCACTCTTGAAACGTTCCACGGCCTTCTACTCGTACGATGCATTACCGCGATTTTTCATATTCTCAAGAATCTAGCCAAAGGGTAGATATATTCGTTTCGTGCTACAAAGTAACACTAACCGATATATATATACACACACGGGAATTATTATCGATAGTAGACGATGCTCGTTAAAAAGATTACGTTTGTTCTTGACAGGTAAATTTTTAAGAACAAAACAATCCCCTTTTTCTCTCTTTTTAACAATCATACCATAATATCTTGAAGATAGAGCAAGAAAAAGTATTAGCACACGAGGGCATCCGAAATTGTGAGAATCACTATCCTAAATTTCGATCCATCTTCTTTGAAATTCGATACAGGATGAACAAACGGCCAGGAACCTTACGCGCCGGAACTGCGACGGGTGAATCCTTCCACGCGATCCTTCGGGTCTCACGCATTTCGATGCATAAGGAGCAATAGCCGAGGAAATCTTCCCACAAAAAGTAACAGGTAGGTATCCAGTTTCCATTGAACGACAGGTAGAGGTTCTTCGACTCGTCAATAATATCATCGGCTCTCTTCGAGGATCTCTCTGAAAAGGGATTTCGTACGGTCGGGGAAGGAAGAAGGGGATGATGCTTGCTTCCATCTTTTTCTTCTTCTGGTTCTTCTTTTTGAAAAATAGATTAATATATGCAAAACTCTCTCAGTCAGTAAGAAAGATATTTTTTTTCCCACCGGAACAAGTGAACCCCTCTCCATAGAGCGGCACCTAACAACACATTAATCTATTCTTCCCTATCTCGCTCGTGTCACCTGTAAACCCCCTTATACCCTTCCCCTCTTCTTCCCGAACGATTTCGATAGGTTCTCTTTGATCCTGTGTGAGAGACTAACTCAGGAAACGTCGGAAAAGGTGTCATTTCCCAGGGCAAATATATAAGGAAAAAGTGCTTTCTTTGCTCGAACGGAAGCATGCACTTATGATTCTGCGACAACTCTCACGCTAGTTTTTTCTTTTTTTTCGGCAAACAAAAATATATCCCACCCCATTGAAATGATCAAATTCTATAAGATCATTAAAGCTTTGTTGATCAGCCCAATTCGAAGATTTGAATTCTGCATGGTATCCTTCTTCTCTTCCTGTTATAAAATAGCTTTTTCTTTTTTTATTGCTATTCCTAACAACAATTTATTGTTTTAAACCCTCTTTCTTTTATTGTTAAACCCTCTTCCTTTGATTGGGTTTTTAGGACCAGCTAGGTATTAAAAATTAGGCGGAGAATCTTGGCGTCAACAGCACATGAAGCGCGGTTTATCTTCAAGTGGGTCACTCATCCAAACACTAATCGCGCTCAGCGTTGCTTGACTTAAATTATCGAAGCAGGAGTTCTTGCTGTCACCGCGCCACGGCCGCTTTATTATATATAAAACATAAAATTACTAATATAGTGTACATATAAAAACGGTACAATATTGTTTATAGTATAATTATTACAATGAAGAAAATACTTTATAAATGTTAAAATACTTTCATGAAACCACCATAAATTGAGAATGTATATTATAATGAAAAAAAATCTATTATTAAAAGTTCTGAGCGCGAGTTTTTCATCTCTTTCTTTCACTCTCTCTTTTTCTCTCTCGTTTGGAAGAAGATTGATGAAAGGAAGGAAGGATGGAAAGAGGGGTCGGGAGGAGGAGGAGGAGGAGGAGGAAGAGAGTAGCAAGGAAATAGAAAGAGAGAGGGAATAGCTTTCTCGTAGCCCCGTGAGAACTGGAGACAGCATCAACACGGGTCTATCTATGGCATTGCTAGTGCTCGTTGTCCATGGTGTGTCGTGCCAGAACGGTGCGGTACGGTGCGGTAGGTACGGTACGGCGTTAGGCGACTTTAGACGTTCACGATATTGCGTCCACAGGCGCCGCCTCTGGCACGATCGAACCTTTTGTGGTGAGGTGCCTCCTCATCCGTTCGCAGAAGCTTTATATTTTCATACTAAATATCAAGGTTCGTGTTTAAACGGAAGTAAATTTCCAATTGTCCTATAAAGAATCATCGAGTAAAAGTTAAACTTGTTTAATGTCACTCTTTGTTTAAATCAGAATTCGCGAAGAATCTTTCGAAAAAATCAAAACGATTCATTTCGAAACAAAACAAGGCAGGTTTAGGAAAAATTCAAATATTTTCGGAACCGCATATAATTCAATATTATAATTTTTTAATTTATTTTATTATGTATATAAAATGCAAGGATGAATGCAGAATTCTTCTTCGATATGACCAAGTTGTCTAGCAGTGTACGTAGTAAACGACGATTGGTATCGACGTAGGTGGGCCCGAAAGTGGGGCGAGGATAGATTTCATCCTGGCACTCTTTCTCCTTCTCTTTCTTCCTTTATTTCATTTTCCCTCTCTCTATCTATCTATACCTCTCTTCTATTTACCGATAGCATGCGCGCGCTTTTCGATCGTGATTCGCGTGGAATACGAATCATTACGCTCTCGATAGAAAGAAAGAAAGAAAGAGAAAGAAAGATTCCATTCTTCAGAAGGCGTTTAAAACCATCGATAATGGTGGAGTTTCACATGGTGGATTCATCCACCAGCCACGTGAGGAGGAATGAAATTTACTGCGTCGTTGACACGTGAGAAAGGATCGAGAGACGTTTAAAGAAAAAGAGAGAAAGGGTGAGAGGAGAGAGGAGAGGAGAGATGAGGAGGCCCCTGATGTGTTGCTGTTAGTGCGGTGTGTTTTCAAAGAGGAAAGGAGGAGAACATCGATGTTCTGTTTGCTACTGCCGGTGCCGCCGCCACTGGTGCAACCATCGTGTTGCTCCTGGCCCCGGTGCTTTACGTGGGAAACTAGAAAAGGATCGATCAACGGATAGCTACTCCAATTATCGTAGGAGGAACACGAATTAATTAGCGGCCGTTATCGATTCACCGGGTCAAACTCGTACCTTTTTCTTTCTTTCTCACTCTCATACTCACTCTCTCTCTCTTATTTTCTTTTTTTTTTAATTCATTCTCAAAATCCCTTACAAGTTCCGCGGCGTTCACCTTAAAAATCAAGTAGCGCGAGCCTTTAAATGTAGGTAGGAAAAAAAGTTTCGTATAAGAAGGGTGCTCGCCGGTCGCGGGCAGGTGCGGACTTATTCCATTCTAGTCTTTCTCTTTCTCTTTTTCTTTCTCTTTTACTCTCATTCACGTTCTCGCTCTTTCGTAGGCCCACGGGACCCCATGGGAGCCTTCCTTCGAAGGAGATCCCGACGAAGGGGGGCTGAGAAACTCGGTGGACCACCTTGCGGCGGTCATTCCATGGGAAATGCAACTCGGTCTCGATTTATTATTATAACGACACCATGAGCGCCACCGTAAGGATCTATTTCCTACGTGACTGTTTTCTAGATTTTTTTGTTCTATTCAACCTTTTTTTTCTTCCTTCCGCGTAGATACTTAGGATAGAAATTTTAATAATGATTATTATTATTATATTCGTGGACCAACCCTTTCTTCACGTTTCGTCCAGTTTTTAATTTTTCTCTCTCGTTGATAGTAAAAGTGTTTTTACAATAACATGCGAGACTAGTAATGATTAAGGTTAAACGTTTCAAGTATATTATAAAATTAAATGAATTTATCTATTAATATATCTATCGAGTCTTGACTTATCCTAGACGAAATATTAAATCGAAATGAACTTTCGACCTAAAAGATATATCGCAATAGAATAGAATTTCGATGGATATTGCAACTAGGTAAAAGCAAGCAAGTGCAAGAGTATCGGGATCCGTAACACGATCCGGAGGAAGAGGACTCGATGGAACAACGTCGAAAACACTTTCGCACGCCCCTGAGGTATAATCGGCGTTCACCTGTACGCGGGAAAGAAAGTAGATGGAACACGAAGTCTACGTAGGAACGGAAAGGTGAAGTCTTGCTGGGAGGGAAGCTGTAGGTATACCGTTCTAGCCACCACCAATAAGACCTGTCGCATGTTGAAGCTTCCTCTCTTCTCTATTCTCTCTTTCTTTCATCTCATCTCATCTCATCTCATCTCATTTCTCATAACAATAAGTGTGTTGAGCAATATCTACTGAATTTATTTCCCATGGAAACGAATAAATAATAATCTTTTCTATACAGACCGTTTAACTGAACGTCAAATGAAACTACAAAAAGGTATCATTTGTTACTATTCATTTTTTTTTTTACCTAACTTCTCGTAACACAACCAACCACATTCATATAGATTTTATTCATACTTACAAGTAGAGAGAAACGTAATATCCATTTTATAATTAAATAACATTCACGTAGGAGACAATAAGTCGATAACGACGTATCGATGTTGAAAGGACACACATCGAAAGTCATCGCCAGTACTTACTCGTTTATTCGGTCAAACGATTTCTCCGGATTTACTTGAAAGTTCATAAGCGCCGGGTGTCAGATCGTGTTGTTGTTGATGAATTCTTTTTTTTTTTTTTTCGTTTGACATGCCTTCGAGGAGAAGCAAAGAAAAGAAAGAGAAGGAAGAGAAGGAAAAAAGCTTTCCGAGTTCAACGATAATGCTATCATTGTGAGAGGATCTGAGAAGGTGGCACGAGATTGTGGGCTGAGGGTTTCGTCGTCGTATCTTCTTAGAGAGACTCGCCTAATAAAATCTGAATACACGGGAGGCCTCCCGTGATTCTGATGGGACGTCTGACACCAAGACAATTGCCGATGATTGCCGTTAAGGAGGATAATGGATTCTCGCGATCCCTTCTTACCCATTATTTTCTCAACCAGCTACTCTCTTCTCGACTCCCGTCTCTTCTTCTCATCTTTCACCCACACTCTACCCCATCACCAAGCAAGGAACGCGCAATTTCATTCTAATTGATCATCCGTCCGCGTCAACACATTCCTCATCTCCGTCATTCTTTATCTTTCTTTCTTTCTTTCTTTCATTTATTCTTTCTCTCTTTCTTGCTTCATCGTCACGTCAGCTTAAACAAATACGTACGTAATAACTCGCAAACATATCCGTCTACGATCGATAATTCATGATCGAGCAAGGAATTGCATAATTACATGTTCCCCCTGTCTCTCTCTCTCTCTCGTTTCGATGTTACCTTAGGAAATTTTACGAAACGTAATTGGTCAAAGAAAAGACTTAAGAATAAAAATGATATAATACCATTGTGTGTATATATATAAATCGTCTACAGTATTAAACGGAATAATAGTAACTGATGACTTTGCACGTGAATACAATTGTCGTGTATTAATTAATCGTTCAAATAAATTAATTAACACGTGAGAATCATTTTCCACAGAGTACTCTTGGGATTTATGAATATTTGATTGAAATAAATAAAGAGAATGAAAAATGAGAGAGGGATTGAGAGAAAGGTTATCGACCCTCTCTTCCCTCCCACCCTCCCTATTCACGTGGATAATATCCAAGATCTCGAGGCTTCTACCACCGGGCAGTTTTTATCCAGCTTCCGGCTGGAAAGATCCCTATGGCGTGCAAGACGGTGTCGGAGCACCGGAAGCATTTAGGCCTCGTCACGCTTGTTTTAATTACGTGAACAGGCAACCGTTACTCCCCCCCATTCCCCCGTCACTCCTTCTTTCTCTTATATACACACGAATGCGGGCTCGCGCATCTATTCGTATTTACACACATACACGAGGAAGGTTTCTAGACGTAGATACGAGAGCCAGGATAGATGGGCAAATACTCGTTTCGACACCTGGCACATACTACGCACACCGTATATGAGGGAATTAATTTTTTGGATTAGGTTATCGCATCCTAGTAGACCTGCTGCTGCTGTTGCTTTTGCTTCTAACAACGCTACTACCTATTTTGTTAAGAAACGAGGTTAAGACCGGCTAAACAGCTTTGTGTTAATGAAGTTCCGGGAGGAGACACACTACACGCGTGTATTTTGAACCCTCTCTTTCTCTTCCACCTACTTATACAAGATCATTAAGTATTCAGTGTTACTCGCGTGTGCGTTTTATGTATAAAGGCAACGCATTTAAAGATAATGTCGATAATATCGTAACCGTGTAATTGACTTTAACGTCAATCCAACGTCCAATGGGGGATCTATCCTAGGAGACATTTCGCTATTCTCGATCGTTATTCTCATTATAGAGATAGAGACTTTGTTGGTTCCGCTGCGATGACGATGACGACGAATAGGAGAGGATAATCCATCGTACTCGAGTCGCACTCCGTTCTAGAGTTTCTAAAGAAAAGATAAAATCATGATTGATTAAATACAATTCAGAGACACGTATACGCTCTTATAGAATATATAAAGTATAATAAACTATTATTATTATAAGGTTTAATCATTTTGATAATTCTTATGTTTTTTCTTTCGAATAAAGTTAACTAACGATATATATCTTTTTGATTTTCTTAGTTTATTAGAATAATTTGAGATATTATTCTTAGAATTTGTTGAAAAAGGAACTATATTATATTCTTACGCGAATAATTAAAGAAAATATATTTAAAAAGGGGTAATATTCTCGGTGTCTTTATGCGACCGATAAAGCACTTGACGTACAGGCGTCGAAAAAAAATGTTAATTGTAATGATCACGCTAATGGGAATTAACCACACACGGTGCTACGAGAAGACGTTTGCGGTTCAGCCACCCCGGTGCGGGGACTTGCTTCATGACGTGGCCGTTCTCTTCTTCTTCTTCTTCTTCTTCTCGGTACGAATATGCTGCTTGAATCTTAGGGGGTCTGAAGAGAGGAACATCCCGAGTGGAATAACTTTCGTATGAATCGCATGCTGCGAGGTCGTAGGTATACTCGGACGTGGTATAACTCGATCGTAAAACTTTCGTGGAATGTCATTAAGCTTGCGACGGGTTGTCTGTCGATGAGACGAAAACTTTGGAGAAACCTTTTCTTACGAGTTTAGGAGACAACAACCACACAAATAAAACAACAAATAAAAGCCCCCATTCCCTCCCCGGATGATATCTCTTGCGTATCTTGAAAAAGAAAAGGAAGACATGCTCTAATAGTTTTGATGGTTTTTATCCTGGAAGAAAAATTGATAGGAAAACGTCTTAGAAGAAATGATTTTTTCTCTCTCTCTCTCTTTTTCCTCTTTTCTCGTCTCATTTGATCACGATTGGATGGATCGTATCGGACACGAAATGAAATCATGCACAAGTAAGTATGATGAGCCCCCGAGCAGGCAGGCAAACAAGCAAGCAAGCACCCTCATCTTTTCAGATTTTTCATCTATCGGACTTTCTAGTAGGAGAGGATCCTTTCGTCGTAGTTGTAGTACTATCCGTTTCATCGGCTCATTGTCTTCGCCGTCCTCTACTACCTTGTCTATTTGCACGCGAATCCTTTGAAGAAGCCGCTGCCACTTTTTTCGTAGTTATTGCTGTTAAACTAAGCGAAAGGCATTCTTACCGCAAGAAACCGAACAGCAAGCAGCTTTCTTTGGTTCTCGTGTGGTCGATACACGTTGTTGTAGTAGTATATAGTCTAGACTTAGGTATAGGTATATCCTGGACCTTGTTTTCAGCTTGGCATACGAGAAGGTCAGCAGCACCATACTTTCAACCGAAGTGGGTTAAGTTACTCGAATATAGGAATTCCTTTAAAAGATTCTTCTAAAGATTCTTCGAAAGATGGTTGCTGTTGGTTTTGATACGTTTTGTCCCATTCTCGGGTTTGTTAGTAGATATTTTACGATAAAAGATTTTCCAAAAATCTTCTTGTCAAATCAAAAAATTTATTATGCATGTATTACAACGTCCTGATAAAAGACGAACCCATAGTATCATATATTTTTTGTTTAATCCTTAACTCGTTTACTTTTGTTAATGAATTTTTGTTTCCCATTCGATTTTTTCTTACAACCCACTTCTCTTTCCTTCGTTAAAAATACGGACAGAGAACAAACACAAAAATGATCCCACGGTCCTTTGAAACGGCAGCATCCTTTATTACCAGACGTTTGATTCAGTATCACGCCTCAAGCTCGCACGAATCTCCATGCTTCCTTTTCACAGGACGTAGAACGCTTAACATATGAAATAGTATTCTCCTAAGGGATGAATGGAGGAAGCGTTGCTTTTGTCGGAATTATTTCTTCTTCTTTTTCTTCTTCTTCTTCTACTTCTTCATCGCTTCGTTTTTTCCTTTAGCAGCAAGACGACAGGTTCGGTGCTATCATCATGTAGGTGAGGTCACGCTCGGACACGTATGCTCGTTCTTACGCATAAACGTCTTATTATAGTCCTTACACACTTTCAAATCCTTTTTTTAAAAAATCATTAAAGAGAATAATCTAATCCCTTTTCTTTAATCTATCCTTGAGAAGAATATTTCGGTAGCGGATGATCTAAGAAAGTATTATTCTTACAAATATATCCGATTCATAAAATGAGACAAAAGAATAACAATAAGGATTTATTTTTAATAGAATCAAAAAAGAGAGAGAGACAGAGAGAGATATTTAAATCAGTCTGTCCATTTGGCAAAGGAAAAAGATACACATCTAATGTTCTTTAAAGGGGTTCCACTTATCCTCTATAGAATATCGTAGAAAAATGGCTTTTGCCTATTGAACGAACGACACGAAGCGTACAGAAATCGTCACAGTTCGAAAAATTCATTGTAAAAAAGTGTCGTGCCGGTTTCTTTTCGAAACTCGCCACTTGACTCTCTTGAAACTAGTCACAATGACACAACGGTGGACTTTTTTTTTATTACGAATTACTTTCTTTTTCATTCTTTCCTTTTATTTTCTTCAATGTGTGTGTGTACACCGTATATAACCCTTTTCCCTTCCTTCCCCCTCCCCCCGGTTAGTCGATGCTAAACGAGCCCTTTTTTATTCACCGCCCCGTAGTTGTATCGATCCACGAGCCAACGATCGTACAACCCCCCTCCCCCCTGCCTACAGTCCTTCCATCTTTTGCCTTCCAAATGCGGGTTCATTATTTTCAGGTTTACGAACGTGCCCGTCGAGATCACGAGCCTTTAACGAAAGAAAGAAGAGGCTGCTGGCTTTTAGGGGTTGCCGAACACCACCACCATCACCAGGGTGGCATTTCCGTAGCAACACACGCATCGTGGATCAAAGAAAGAGAAGCACGAGCAACCAGAACTGAGAGATGAGAACGTCATCGAGAAATCGGACAAGTGCCTTCTCTTGTTCCCCAAAAGCCACCGAACGTAAACGTCAACGGCCATTTAATTGGCATTCGACGATGCTTTTTTTCATTTAATTTTCCCCTCCGACCACCTAAGGAAAATCCTTTTTCATTTGGTTCGTTATTTATCCCCCCTCTCGGTATATTATTCTTGTCGTTTTCGAAAAAATGAACGATTATAAATATATATGTGTATAGATTTATTTTTCTTCAACGGATCATATCCTGTTTTAATATGCATTGTGAATTGTTAACTACTCGACGTAATAATAATTCTTGCATTGAAAAGAAATCATTATTCTTATCTTAAAAAACACGTTTAAATGCAGTCTGGTATTTCCATACTTGTAGTATGCTGAAAGAAATACTAAAATGGATGGATGAAATTGTCATTTTTTGAAGTTATACTTCTTTTGGCGCGTTTTGGAAAGTGAAGTTTGATGCAACCGAAAAATCGACACCACGAAATTGTCGAGATATTTATACGATGCGCGGGCAAAGCGATTTCAAATTTACGTCATGAAGTAATTCCTAAATAAATAAATTGGATTGTACATATTAATTAAAACTTTTATCAATGTTATTTAATATCTTCATTTTATTTTATAATTCATATTATCGTCTTTTCGACAAATCTAGATTATTATATTGGTATGCGAGATAATTGAAGTTATTTTTTAGGTTTATTGAGGTTATGTTCGTTTTGGTACGTTAAAGAAGTATAACCTCTTACGTGCGTGCATAAATACACACATCAGTTTTTTCTTCCAAAGGACTGAGTGTGTAAAAGATGCATTATACTTTAATCCCTGATGTTAAGGTCTCGCTAGTTCGACAATACCGAACTCTGATTTCGATCTAAACAAGCAAACACTGTAGGAGAGCGAAAAGATCGAATAGTAAGTACACAGAAACAAGGTAGAGGTCTGTTGTCTGGTTCGGTTGGTCGTGCAATTTTCTCAATACCTCATTCGCAGTACCTACAAAAAATTAAGACAGAGGAGAGTGGCTTTTTGAAAAGCGATAAAATTGTATTATGATGAAAATTCTTAGGGACCGAATTCGATTCGACAACGACGAGGTTTGATCCTGTTGTGCAGATCTCCCGTATGAGATACGATAAGATCTCAACGGTCGAATTTCTGAGCAATGAAAGCTTCTCTCTCTCTCTCTCTCACTCTCTTAGCCCTTACGAAAGAGGCAGCAGCAGCAACAGCAGCAGGAGTAAAAAGCATGCGTTAACAATAGTCAAGTGTCGTGATTTGTGTCACGGCTTGGGGTGCATGCGCCTTGCCTTTTTCCTTTATTTCCTTCCTACCTTCCTTCGAGTCTTAATTAACCCTCGTTCCCACGTGACTTCTTAGTCCCGCAGTTAGAAGGGGGTCCTTATTTCGCGAATGCGTAACGTACTTTTCTCTGCTCCGTTAAACATCGCTAAAAGAAACGAGATTCGCGAAGGGCGGCTTCCCCTCTTTCCCCTCTCGTATTTTTCCTCCTATCCTGGGGTTCTGAGTCAACCAAATCACTTGACACATCGTCACCTGCTTTTCTAAATGCACTTACAAATTATTATTAGACGAGAAATTTTCTATTCTCTCCATTCATTTTCTATATATATATATATTACAACGAATGTATAATATGAAAGTAAGTATCGAGAAGTTAGGGTAGTAGGTAGATGAAAATTGTTAGGTACCTTAGTCAAGTAAGAATAAACCGGTAAGATATTATATTTAAAAGGTATCAAAGTATAAGTGAGAAGAAACGTTTACCTTGATAGGTTCGAGGTAATTCTTAACGTGCACGCAACGAGTATATTCTAACCGCATATACAAAAAGGGACTGTTGTCTATTCATTACTTGAACGTCTATTGCCACGTATACGTATGGTTTAATGGCTCAATATTCTAACAGTGATCATAGATCACAGTAACTTAACTTAAGGGCTTTCTCGCTTGCTAACACGTAACACCAATATTGTTTCCACGAATGGCGAGAAATAAGCCGGTGGCGTCATGACGCCCTCTTTCTTCTTTCTTTTTTTTTTTCTTTCTTACTAACCTCCTCCCAGCCCTCCTACCATGTCGTTTATTTCCCTTTCTCTTTTAGACTCTCTTTCTGCGGTGGAGTTTAAGCGTTAGTCCACTGGCGTCAGAGTAATGGCAACTATTAGGGTAAGTACCGTCTTAGCCTCGAGGAACGAGCTCGAGCATCGCTGGGCTGTTCTAAAGCATCCTCTCGACCTCCTCCTCCTCGCGTTTATTATACCAAATAAAGCGATGGAGGCGTGTATCCATTCGTATGGTCCTTGACGTTTAACAATTCCCATCCTCCCCCTAGTCTTTCCCCATCACCTCCCCCCGCAGTTTCTCATTCTCTCTTTTTCTCTCTCCCCGTATCTTGCACGCGCGTTCGATGTGCTACAAGAGAAATACTTTGACCACATGACATTAATAACAGGTTTTAGTAAAATTTCAATGTTAATTCGAAATCGTCACCCCCGATCTTTTTTATTTATTTATTTATTTCTTTCTTAGGGCAAGAAATTTGTTTTGTAAGGGTAGATTAGTGATTTAATGTACAATATCTAATTATATAATATAGGAATGATGCGATATTCCTCGTTAAGGGACAAACACGTATGACGAAGACAAGGATTGTGGTAGGAAAATGCGTTTCCAAGCAGGTACAGGACTTTTGACCCCCGGCAGATGAGCTTCTGTCCCGGCCTGTAATCTCGCGAAAGAGGAGGGAGACGAGAAGGGCCACCGAGAGTCCTCCTCCTCCTTTTCCTCATCCTCTTTCTCATCCTCGGTAATCTTAACTCTGTTTTATAGGAGAAACGGTGGCACCGGCAAACCAGCGATGGCACCACCAGCCCTTTTACCATACCTTAACGTACCTTTACCGTAGCTCCTGTAGAAGCAAGCGAGTAATGGAAACCCCATGTTAGCACGTTCGAGTTCGGTCTTTCAGAGCTCGTTTCGACCTCCATGAGAACTCGGTCTAATGTAAATCAAATCGACGGTAACCGGCGTATTTAGTTTAGACCAAAACGGGGAAATTTTCTTGGAAACTATACTCGGCTTTTTAAGTCACCGACCTTTTCCCATTATTTATACCTTTTTTTCCATTACGATGCGAAAAATGCTGATTGAATATATAAAATAATACAGTTTATTTAATTGCATGTATTATAATGTCCAATTGAAATTTATCGAGAAATTGATAAGAAAAAGAATTAAACAGTGAAATCTGTTGAAATAGAAAAAAATAACAAAGAATATGTTTTAAACAATCGTATATAAAGAGTCGAAATATCAAATCAAATCGTTTAGTATAATTCGTTTAACTAAAGTTTCCAATAATGTGGATGGCAAAGGTGTATCCGTCATGATTCGTCCGTTCTGGAAGGGAACAATTGTAAGAGGTGGTAGTCGTTAGCCTATGCCCTCTGTTAGTATGCGCTTCGTCACACCTGACTGCTCGCGCACATGCACTCATGCACGTAGCATCATTTCTCGACGTTGATTCGCAGAAATACGATTCGTATCGGCATTTCACACCAAATTTAGTTACATTTTTCGGTTCTAACAACGAAGAAAAACGTTTCATTTTATTTGTCGTTGTGATACACTGATCAAATAAATTTCTTTAATTAAAAAATTGATCGTTACACTGTTAGTTGATTGAATTTTCAAATGTGTTCTCGTAATAGCTAGCATAGATAATAAATTTTTCTTGGGCAACTTCATTTGTCAAGAAAAAAAACAGATTTTTCGCATATAACTGTCGATCCTTCGCGTGTCTCGTCGAACTTTAATTTCACGATAGAAGATCACGAAAGGATCAACGAGGCTCGCGGGCGACCTTATGCAAACCCAATATGGCGGGCGTGTCTTAAGATGATTGAACGAAGGAAGGCAAGGTTCGCGTTGTAGTTCGACCAACCAACCAACCAACCAACCGACCGACCTCGTATTTTGTATTCATAGAATTGCCTGGGAACTACGATGGGAGCAAAGGCGATGGAATATCATGGAGTTTATATTCGCCGTACATTCCCTCTCCCCCCTTCTCCCTTTTCTTTCCCGTCGCACGAACCTTAAGAGCCCTCCAGGTCTACATAACTTGACCCTTCTTCTTCTTCTTCCTCGTCCACCAAACTTCTTCTTCTTCAATTCCGATCACGAACATTAATAAATATATCTTTTGTTACAAACAAAAAAGTGGATTATAATTAATTACATATAATTAAATTTGGTACATGTAAAATAAATCAGAGTTATGGAACACACTTAACAATTGGTGTATCGCTAAAATCAGAAACTATCGATCAGTAACGCTTAACAAGATCGAGATTCGAAAAAGGAGAATGCATTCTAACGTGATCGCGATACGCTTGGAGGCTTTGAACCTCGTGGATCCTTCTTCTTCTTCTTCATCCGAAAAAACTTGGACGGTTTATTTTTGTTTAACGCGATCTATCGAGTTTGATCGTAAAGAGCAGTCGGTTGGTTGGTTGGTTGGTTGGTTGATCGTCGATACCGACGATGCAGAGGTTGGTTATTGATGAGACAACGCGTCGAGGCTTAGGCGCGAGCAAAAGGGCGACCAAGCAAGCGGGCGACCAAGCAAGCGGGCGACCAAGCAAGCGTTGCTTTTGGCTTAAGTTACCTGCGATTTGTATGACATTCGATCCCTCGCCCACGCGCACGAGGTTCCGGTACTCCGTCCTCGTCCACCCTCTCCGCAAAAACCACCTCCACCTTCTCCTCCACCTCCAGTTTTGCGTGGCAGCGATTCTTCCTCGTACGAGGACGGTGCTGCAAACCAAGAGTTGCCGGCACACGTCGTCGAATACCCGTTCGACGGCTCTATTTATTTCTGTAATTCACCTTATTTATACGTAGCTACCCGATGAACCCCAACTCGATCGTGTTCCGAGTCTTGTATACCTGTCACCGTTGATAATTCGCATTAACTCTCCGGTTCTGCAGAGAGTGCAAGGAAGGGAGGGCTCTCGTTTTCTCTCTCCCTTTCTCGGAATCGTTTCTAGGTGCGAAGGAAGGAAGAAAGAGAGTCTTGTGATCAAAGGTACGTAGATGATACTACGAAGGGGGAAAGAAAACAGCTGCAGTTCGTTCTTCTTACAGCTGTGATATTGACTACGCGAGTTACCAATACCAGAGATATATCGCATCGTCATCATTGGTTCTTCCAATTGCGTGGGACTTTTTTAAAAACAAGAGAGTCCATTTGTCTCATAGGATTCATTTAAAATTAGTCTCGTGTTCGACGATGCGAATCTAGTAATCGATTTATAAGATTTGTCTAAAGGTTTTCTTTGATCTTTGATTAACACTACGACGAACACTTAATCTTTTATTACTGCGAACGATATTTCATAATTTACGTAAAAGTAAAAGAATTAATCTTTCATCGATCCGAAAAATCAAACGCAAATCGTAAAACAAGTACTTTACGGATTCAATCAAAAATGCACAAAAAACATAATCTTCAATTTTAAGATCCTGTTTGAGATATGTGTCATCGAGTAAACTAATTCTATGTGTGATATCACCTTCGAAACGTGCCAGGTTTACGATCGAACGAGAAAGGGACTACTCCTTTATAATGTTAGCGTTGACTCGATCCTAAATTATATTGATCACCATAGACGCTGGCACAACGCGTTCCGTGTCCCACCCCCGACCACCGTGTGTGTGTGCCACTAGTGTCATTCCGCATTGTTCGACGTTATAACAGACGCGCGGCCGCGTGCAGGAAATTCGATATTTCCTGCACACAATAAGCCCGCCGGCCTCTTTCTCTCTCACTCAGTTACTCTTTTTCTTTTTCCATCTATCTCGTTCTATTATAGTTTTTTGTTCTCTCCAATGATAGTAAGTAAGCACACCCGAGTTCCCTCGTTATATTCGCTCGGAAAATCGTCTACGCCCACTATCCTTCTCCAACCCTTCCGGCTATCTAGGGCAACGGGTCAAACACCGCTAAAGAAGATGAAGAATAAGAAGAAGAAGAAGTTAAAGTATAGTTAGAATTATGATAAACGTTTATAAATTACTAGCTTTGATAGTGATTGTTAAATCAAATGATTATTTTATACTGTCGTCATATTTATGCACTGCTAAACATATTTATTTCTCATGAACATTAACCATCCAACTTGTATCAAATATTTTTTAATTAAAAAAGATGATACCGAGGAAAATCTATTTAAGCATGAATTAAAGAGAAGAAAGATAAAGCAAGATGCTGTACTGGTTACCTTTATTACCTGACAGGAATTACGTATCCAGCACGCGTTTTGCATCTCTCTCTCTCTCTCTCTCTCTTTTTCAAGTGGATAACTTTGTAGAACTAAGATAGAGAATATAATGGAAGGACTTTCTACTATCAAATAGATTTATGAATATCCCAGTCATGCATCTACTACCAAAGTTTATATGACCACTGATCGTAGAACTTTGTCTCATTTTATCCAACTTTAAATCGAATCTATGGATCCTAGTTGATATCTCGATTCCGCGTAGGCGAAAATCTATCTTTCGACAAAGACTCGATCATTAATTAGGATAAATGTGAATAGATTAAGGAACTAACGATTAGATTATATACATTAAACTCCTGTGTAAAGGATTTTAGCGAAAGTGAGTTTGGTAACGATCAACTTACAAATGTTATTTAAATAAATCAACGTAAAAATCGATTGACGTGATTCGATTGATCGTTTTTGAAAACACGAAAACATGTTTGTTACTTTACGTTTGAACAATGGATACGCGAATGTAGATTTATGAGAGAGGTCATTGTGTCCAAGCAAGATTAGTTCAACAATGACCAATACTTTTCTCGTTACTATGTTGTCGCATAGAAAAAAGAAAAAAAAAGAAGAGAGAGAGAGAGAGAGAGAGAGAGAGAGGGGGGAAAAATGTATAAGAGAATGATACAGGGAAAGATTTTTCGATTTGGAGACCACGATTGGTGGTCAATTATTCACGAGAATGACTAGGCTAAAGTTTACTCGTTGTTTCAGTGCGATCCAAGAGAACAACGATACCTATCATTCTAATTCTAACTCACGATTCATGGTATAACATCGTTATTGTAACCGTTATCGTTGAATTTCATTCCTTCGTAGAACACAACAACGGTATCGTCGATCCTGTTCAAAAGAAACATAACGTGTGTGTGATTTTTTTAAATCTTAGTTTTATTTTTATTAAATTAAACAAGACGGATCGATATTAAAATTCAAATTTAATTGAATATCGTTCAAATGACATTTTTATGTACTCGTATTTTTCTTTTTCTTTTTTGTACTTTGATCAAGAGCAAACTAAGCCCGCTAAATTCGAAAGATATGTCACCTGTCCAACGAGCTCATAGGTTGTTCTGGCGATTATCTGCTATCCGGCTAAACCGGACCCCGTAAGCGGTACAAATGCTTTATCGTGAACAGATATAGAACATCTCCTTATCTTATTCTCATCTTGATACTTCCGTTCTCCGGAGGACATAATCCGCCCTTCGATCATTGCCCGATACGTGCTCGTCTACGATTACACGATAAAAGTAATGTAAACCTGTTTTCTGAATTACTATAACTACTATGAGTGTTCTTAACGAATCGTTTTATCCTACCAGCTTTATCCACTTTCGTTAGATTGTATTATAAAATGCTGAATTAACATTAATGGTCTAGATAGGTATATCGTATATCCCGTAATTTGACACCTGTTTAACTGTTATGTATATTATCATCAAATATTTATTATTTTTTTTGTGAAATAAATATTATGTAAAAGATATTTAATATTTTCAATATTGACTAATTTAATATTTTATCATACTTCTCAATTTTTCAGATTGGAAAAAGACACTAGTTCAATATCTTTATTGTTAATCAACGATACTTCTCGAGAATATTTTATAATAATAAATGTTTAATATATAGTTCATGATAAATAAATTCGTGAAAGTATTAATATTCTATTCTTTCACGTGACTTTCTATAAAAAAGTTAGAGAAAGTAATTCAATTGTTATATGTTTCCGGTCACGCGTTTATCGTAATGAGAAAAGTAAATTTGATCGTTCGAATTCTAATCAAATTCAATGCGAAATTATCGAAGAATCGAATAGAATAGTTAGGATGAAAGATGTCGTTGTTTAAGTGCCCTACCAATGTTTGTCCATTTTCCAACTGTTTATTTTCAAATTAACTTTCTGCGCGAGTGTAACCGGCAGCTACGTACGCGTGTCCGGCGCGTGTCACCTGTCTGTCACGCTCACGTGAATACACACCACCGCAAACTTTTAAGAACACCCTCCCATGAGGAGACATGGCCGACTGCCTGCCCCCCTCTAAGACCTGCTGCTGGAGACCAAAAGTATTTCACCTTTCCTTTCTTTACTTTACTTCCGTCTTTTTCTTGAGTTTAATTTCCATATTTTATAAATAACGTGTTTCTTAACTGTTACAGTTAGTCTCTTTCTAAAAATCAATTATTTGACATTTGTGCAATAGAAAAGAAAATAATTTTAATTTGCCATGAAAGGGTTAATTTTAAAATACTAATAAAACCTTTTTTACTCATCTCGATGAGAACTAAAAGTTCGTAAAATATCAGGCCCTTTTTTGTTGTACCATTCTATACGTATTCATAGAAATTTAATTCTTTACTTAAACTTATACATATTTCTATATAAATAAGTAAACTTTCTAAGATATTAATTTTGTAAAAGATAAGTGTAAAGTATTCTTGGAAGAGTCATATGTCAAGGAATCACGCACGGCCGGTCAGTTGTCGGGTGGTGATGGTCGTGGTGGTGGCATGGTGCACCCTGTCTTGGGGGTGCAGGTGCAGGAGGTCTATTCCTTAGGCGGATTCATGCTTGCATGATTCCAGGAGTCTCGGGCAGGTCCTCCACGAAGGTATACGCAGTGGGTCCTCCTGGCACGCGCATCAAGCAACCCAACTCTATCGTTCCACGCGAAGGTGAAGCACATGTAAAGGAATCATGCTCGGTTGCGTTACCTTGCCACCCTGCAGGTACACTTCGGACCTTATTTACTAGTTTGCCATCAACTGCAGGTGGTTGCTACTGGTGAACCTTAAGTTTAAGTTCTTTTACTCAACGATATAACACTTTTCTTTACAGAATTCGCATAATATTATTTACATTAATTCCGTTAACTTTCATACGAAACGTTTATTCTTATTAATCATTCTCACAAAGAAAAAAAAAAGGAAAAAAAAGAAGTAGAAAGCGGATGTTACAAAAAAAAATCTCAATGGAATAGAATCCTTCTTGACATTTCCCATTAGACAAACCGAAAAAGGTATATAAGTTTCTGTACCGTTTCAAAGTTAATAAATTAATGTCGAACGGGAATGGAACCTATAACAGCATACACAATAAAAACCAGCAGACCTACCCGTATCCTGTGGCTGATGGTAAAAAAATTAAAACAGAATAATAAAAAGAAGTAGAAGAATAAGAAGAATTAGAAGCATCGGTAGGTAACAGGAAGTACCTCAAACAAACGAGTCCGTGGGATAAGCATACAAAAGTTAAAGGGGTCGGGTTAGGGTCAAACGATAAAATTAACTCGAATATTAGCATCGCGGGATCAACCGATGCAACCGTGTTTAATCATACATACACACACATAAATTATGCATTAATTATAACGTTATTCGAAAAGGATCTGCCGAAATACGATATTAAATTTAAATAAAGAATGTTTCTCTTGATAAAAAATTGACGTAGTTCACGACTCAAGAATAAATCCAAAAGTTGAATTTTAGTTCGTGTTACGAAAAAACGTCATTGCATTGTCGAATCGATCAACAACGTTTAATGCATATTTTATTTGTGTGCAAGACTGCATTGGCACGCGCGTCCCGCAGGTGCCTATTTACATCGTTGCAGGGTACTACCCGCACGATTTTAAAGATAACACACGACGTTTGTAATTATTGAGCAGATACACCTATTCATTATGCACTACTACCAACACGTATGTCACCTTTGTTACCTGCATCCCTCTCTTACCCTTTCTACCAACCTATATTTCATTTATATTTCAAAATAATTCGTTAACGAATTTGTATATTTAAAAGAATAGAAAACATAAACAAATAATTTTGTAAATATGCAGAAAAAATAAATATATTTTTCGTAGTCGAAATTATAATATATGGATTTAGGTTAATTGTGATCGTACGTATGTCTCGTTCAAGGTTCTAACTCGATCACGTAATTATTATCGGGACCGGGCACGATCCTACCATTAACGTTAATTATCAGAAGCCTCGGGACTTACCATGGTGTTCATAGTAAAACGGCATGACTATATCGGGTGGTCGCGTGCCCGGCACGCGCCTATACTCGATGACAACTTCCTCCTCCGTACCGGAAGTTGTCCTAAGCCTGTCCGTTCGTAACTGCAGCTTGTATTCAATAAATGTAACCGCCAGCATGTACAATATATACGTTATGTACATATTACCTACTTACAATTTCAACTAGGTAAATAACGATTACGGAAATTCGTGCATTTGTTTTAACGATTTCGAAAACTATAAACGAATAGAACATGTTTCTTTTTCTGTCTTCTTTTTATGTTTGAGATCAATAAAATAAGAATAAATTAATATAAATTGCAATAAGGTCTGATTTTTATCGATACTATGAAAGTTAACCTTTAAAAAAAAAGAAAAAAATAGAGAAAAATTACGTAAATCCATCTGGATTGGTCTCTTTGTTTGGAAAGGTGGTAATAGAAATGATTACGTTATCTCACGTATATACCCTTTTATTCTCGCGCGATGTATCGCAGGTGCATAAAGATCGTTTCGATAAGAGGTACGTTTATTTACGTATTCCACGGATGGAAGCAGGTGGGTCGTCATAAAAGTTAACTTGTAAGATGATATAGTAGAAAAGCGTATTGCTCCGTAATGTTGCATGAATGCAATGGCTATGCAATGCGGGAGCTGTGCTATAATAAACACCACTTTATTATGTGACCTCGAGTTATCGTTGCTCTTTTATTTTTTTTTTAAAAAAATATAAAGATATGCAAGAGAAGACATTCGATATATTATAATGCCGTTTATAGTCGATCCTATGCATCCTTGTTGTGTCGAGTGCAACACACTTTTTGACAATTCGCAACGTGTCTTCCGTATCCTCCTCACCTCTTCCAACGATTGTCATAAATTATTCACGATGTTTATAGTTTCGTTGCGAGATATTTCTAACAATAATTGAGAAAAATTCTATCGGTTAATACGTAATAAGTTTGATAACTGATATCATTGTCTAAAAACATGAAAAAGTTTTCCTCCTCCTCTAATAAAATTTTCCTTCAATTTCTATTTCCTCATTTTTTACAGCTGAATACATCTAAAGCTCGATTTTTACCACGTAGGAGGGGGAGGAGGAGGAGGGAAAGACTTTATTCGAGAAAATAAAAGAAGTTTTGTTGCGTTTGTGGAAAGTTTACCCTCAACCGAGCTCATTTATAGGAGATAAAGTAAGAAAGTTGATCGTTCATAAAACAACCCATCTAATAATTTAAACGTAATCTCTCAATTTATGAGAAATCTCGTAGTAACTCTACGAGATGCATTAAGAATAAAAGGAGGAAATAAAAAGAGTAGAAGGAGGTTCGACGACCTGGCTGACACGGGTGGTGGTGGGTGCCCGTCGAGTGCCTTGCCTTTCAAGGACAAACCTCGACCTCCTTCCCGATCATTTCCTGCTTCATGCTCGGGATTCCGTATTTATTTTAAGGCCACTACTACTCTACTACTCCTTCATCTTCATCTTCAACTTCTTTTTCTTATTCTTAGCATTCTTATTTCTTTCCTAAAGGTATACCACGAGAAGTAAAGTATATCCAAGAAGAAGAAGAAGATGGTGGTAGAAAGAGGGAAGAGGATTTGCAAGGTATCGTTAATGTAAAAATACGAAAGTCGACCTTTCTCGTGGCAAGAACGATGGCGAGGTACCGCTGTTAAATCAACGATGAGATTGAGATGCAAATGTAACCTCTACCCCTCCTCCTTCTACTCCACCTCCTACTTCTTCTTCTTCTCGTGTTCTGATCATGAGTAGAAGGGAGAGAAATGGCGCGCGCGTTAAAATAAAAAGAAGAAGATAAAAAATAAAGTAAAAGGAAATAACGTGAGTTAAATGAATAAAAGGGGAATGATAGAGAAAGAAAATGTCGTGATTTCTACAATTAACATTCATAATGTCTTCATCCTATCTTCGTTTTTAGCAACGTTGTGTACGCTCACTTAAAACTTGGAATTCAATGGTGATAATTCAATCGGCATCCCGCATCCACTCGATCCTCCTCCTCCTCTTCCTCCTTTTTCTTCTTTTTCTTTTTCTTTCTCTTTCGGAGAACAACTTTATTGAATTTCGCGAGCTTTGCCGATATCTCGCAATAATTCATTCGTCCGATACGACTCCCGCACCCTTCTACTATCGCGACCATAATCGATCGAAGAAGAAGAAGAGAAAGAAGAAGAAGAATAAGAAGAATAAGAAGAAGAAGCCTGAAGGCAAAGTGTGCCAGACCGTTGCTGTTGTTGTTGAATGCTGTCTCGAATCTTACGTATAAATCAGTCCGTTCAACGTTCATGTGCACACGCGTCCCTCATCTAAAGTTGTCATTGTAATTCTTTATATAAATCCCACATATAAATTCATAAATATATATTTATTTAAAGTTTTAATGTCGATCGGATTGAGAAATAAATTGTGGAATTGGAAGCGTGTCACGTGGCTCTTGCATTATAGTAGTCCATTTGGTTTCTAATTTTTTGTCTGACTTAAGATTCAATGACAAAAATTGATGAATTAAATATTATAATATATATAAAAATTATATTTTTATTATGTGGAATAAGACTAACCGTTCTCGTTACGAGTCCCTCTTCGTTTATTTCGCAAATTTCGTATTTGAAAAGTACGGTGTGCATACCGTCACCGATAAATGTTGTTCTCGAAACTAATTCTCGAGAACTGTTCAATTCGAAACTTTGAGCAGCGAACACGCCTGTGATTAAACCGAACCACTTTGCTTCGGTTAGATCTACGATAAACATCACGGAAAGAATGGAGTTAATAAAAAAAAAAAATGAGTTAATAACTGATCGATAAATCTCATACTTGCCTGCGTTTGAGGATCTATCGATCATTATGTTACCTTCGGCGTTCGTGTCTTTGGATATATCGAGAAATTGACAGTCGTATCCCGTGAATACAATCTCTTTTTTTTTATTGACCAATATCAACTAAAAATAATGGAAAATTGTTTTCGCGGTGGGTCACGAATGATGATTAATTGCAGTGGGTAATATATTGTTTTTTTTACCCGTAAATTCGGTGCATCCGGTTGCCTTTTCGAAAGATTTATTTTCGAATTGTTAAACTCGCCATTCGTTTCATTTTTTACAACAAAATCGGAAAGGGGACCGAGAATTTTGACAATCTTTTCCGTAACGCAAAGACACTTGATCTAACCTCATCGTGACAGTAAAATAATGCATTTAATTAACGTCAAATAATTTAGATTAGATAATAAAATACCTTTGACTCGATTGGTACAAAAATATATCCAATTTTATAAGCATTCGTATCGAGAAAATACGGAATATGAGTGTAATCACCACCTTCAAATTCCTCGGCTAATTTCGGTCCCATGATATTCCAACAATTAATTAAATTCAAATTTTTCGGAAGAGACAATTTCCTTTTCCTTTCAATAATAATCGTATCAATTCCAACCTTGTTCCTGATCTGAGTCGATTTATTTTCTACCATCGTGTGATCGTTCATCAATATTTTTCACTCGAACAAATAATTAATTAAACATATTTTCAATTAGAAAACTTGTATCTAATGAAAACGTATTGTTTTTTTCGGCAGGGGGAAAAGAAGAAGAGACAAAAAAACAAACAGCAAATACGTTTGATACACGTTTCGTTGATCGAGTTACGGGGATCGCGCACGTGTGTATGTGTGTCAGTCAGCAAATGGAGGATTCACCAAATTTGTATTTCGGAATAAGAGTGTGTGGATAATTTCGTGGCACAACACGAACAAGAGAGAGAAACCTAAATCGAATCAAGCGATATTGGGAAGAGGAATCGATCGATCACTCGACTCGTCCTTTTAAATGGCGTAAGTACATAGCCAAGGATCGGCCATTTGTAATCATTAGCGCCATGGTATCCGTTGCCATGKCTTGTCTTATTATGTCATTTCATTCGCATCGTTTTGTTCTTTTTATATCCCGTTTTTTCGACTCCATATATTAAAACGTGTACATAATATAATATGTACATACGCATACGTTGCTCTTAATAATAATAATAATAATTACTATTTAGTAATTTTATGTAAAATCATGATTTTCGATAAAAAAATGTTTTTTTTCTCTTTCAGATTAGAAATATATTTTTTATTCCTGTTAAAAATAATCGCGTCGTGTGAAGACAACATCTTTATCTGTAGGAATTGCGTGCGAACATGTCGGATAGTAACTGTAAAATCTAGATAGTGTTAGAGAATTTGTTCAAATAGTATGTATAAAAAAATATGCACAACAAGGAACCAACAAGTCCTCGAATCAACCTGCGATCCACCTCTCGGAGGAGAATCACGACGAGTCACGAGCTTTGGAAAGCGACCACCTTTCTAGTCGAGCATGGGACTGGTTCTTAGAAACCATGGAAACATCTCGCTGGCGTTAGGTGTAACCCTTTAGAGTAGTAAAATACTCTACAGTATTATATACGTACTACGATATTTAATTCGTGGAATGCGATAAAGACAAGAATATGTGGATTCGCGGGAATACGACTTGAAACGCGAAAAATTAGTGTCGCCGACCCACCGGAGACCCTTTTTGAATTTACACGATCTACATAGATATCCACGAACGGTCGTGAAAGAGAGAAAAAAAAGAATGAAAATTCTTCCCTCGCTGCTTTTCCGATTCTAACAACCATGAAAACACATTACACGACAAGCATACGTATCCTGCGAGCAGGTATCGAGCTATGAAAATTAAACGGGATCGTGTATTCGATTCTTCTCTTTATCATCTCGTCTGACAAGAATCTATCGCGTTTAAAAATAAATAAATAAATAAATAGAAAAAGGTTTAAAGAAAAAAAACAAGAACCCGGTCTTGTTTAAAAGTCAATATATGTTCGCTGTCATTAGTAGAAATTAACGGTACGTATATGTGATTACACGATAAAGTTTAATAAACGATTTTGACATAACGAGTTGAAGATTTATCGCGTCGATCTTTCATATTGGGTTCTAGACTGCCTACGACTTCATATCGGATCCCCAAGATAATTAGCATGGATCGTGTTTCCTCTCGGGCAAGAAGAATGATCGTTTCGAATAGCCAACAACGGTGTGGCATCGATAAAACATCGTCACAGAGTGACGCGGTAGCATCGGGTACAGCAAACGGGCGACCGGTCGCCCGCCTGCTCACTCGCCTGCCTGGTTTCACGGATGAGCCTTAAATTTCCGGGCTGGCAAATTGAAACGGCCCTGGGCCGTATCGCGATATTGCTTATGGTACAAATTTAATAAGGCGCCCGCTGGGGCCGCCAGTTACCATGCTAATATCATCTACCATCGGCAATGTACTGCCTCTCCACCTGACTCTCTTCACAGAAAAAAAGAAAAGAAATCAAGTGGAAGAAGAAGAAGAAGAATACGAAAGGGACGAGTAAAGACGGACAGGACGGATGAGGAAGAAGATGATGGTGGTATGGTGTACACAGCGAGTCGAGTCACTCGTAACCCGTAATGTTATGGCACTGCCCACCGCGAGAGGAACCTTAAGGGGCCCTCGTGCCGGGGTCTTTAGTGCCAAATTGGTTATGCGAACGCTTTACGACACGGCTAGTCGATATTAGTCGAATGAATTATATTAATTATCTTTAGAATTTTCTTTCACTAACTACAACGACAACGATGACGACGAGGATCGAATAAAAGTAGGAATTAATCTGTCTCCTGTTTTTTTTTTTTCACTAACATCTATCGTATTTCGTAATATTGAAAAGATTAACACTTTACTGACCGACCGATCGACTATTAATCGGCTTTTTATTGCCGAAAAACAGCGGTCGTTTGAGAGTATCTGCGGCTGAACGGCCAATTCGTCAAAAGTCTTGAACAGAAAAAATTCGTTTGTTCAAGAAACGGATCCGGTCTACTATTTTTCTCATTCCTCGTCATTTTATGATTCCACAGAATATTTCAAAGTGTCTACGACATGGATTATATGCATCTGTCTTCTGATTGGACGGATGCAACACGGTAATCTCACGTGTCTCTCTTTCGTCCTTCGTTCTTTCCAAATAAGACAACGAGTGTGTTGCGAGGGTGGAAGGAAAGACTATGAGAAAGATAAAGAAACGAGGAATGAGAATGGAAAGAGAAATCGAGTAGGAACGTTTTTATTAACCGTGTCTCTGTGGAGTCAACCACCACGGGAGGTCCAACGTGTGCATAAAATGGCCGGGAACGGGCGACCGCCTGTATTTCGTCGCCCGCTCGCTCGTTCACTCGCATTTTCCCTTTTTCCAATGCTTAAACAAAACGAGAACCCCACAACCACTGTTCAAACATTTTCAAGAAACTCGAGAATGCAAAGAACACGCGCGCACGAAGGTGTTATAACGACCGGTGGAGGCTCGTGGATGAATTTAATAGTCAACAATAGCCCCCGCTAGTTTTCCAAGGGAACGGAAGACTTAGTTGGATGGTGTAAGATAAGCCAAAGATGCGGGTTCGCGAGGTGGCGGTAAGTCTGCCGCAGGTGAAGGAATAACGTTCTTACCTCCTGTTCGTCATGCAAGGTGTGTCCCTACGACATCTTGAAAAAAGAATGAAAGAAAGAATGAGTGACAAGTGGTGCTCCTAGAAATCTTTCATTCCCATCTCTTTTCTCCATTTATTTACGATATTTTCAGGTAACTCGAATAAACCAAAGAAAAGAAAGAGGATTTTCTCCAATAATATATGCGAAATTTCCATGTTATCCAGTCCCCCCAAATTAAAATCGACTGGAATCGATACTCCCTTTGCGAATAAGAGATAAAACGTTCCCTTGACTGTATAGAAGACGACTCGATTCCAAACGGGGGTGGTAAAGGAAACGAATCGATACTTAAGATACCACCGTGAACAATATATATGTATATCCTCTCAGAGTTCTCCTATTTCCGGTGGAATCGGGATCGTGGTACGGGGCAGTGAGCGGCAAGATCGAGCAAGACCGAAGAACCGACTGGGTCTTCGAGAAAGGGAAATTAGCATACGACTGGAATCGAACGAGGTACCCCCGATGTCTCCATCGGTCGTGAAATGGATACCCCGTTGCATCGCGTTCTGCTTTAAGGATTGGTTTATGCCCGAGCAAGACTTACTTCAATCGGCTTCGGCGGGCCCCGCGTGTAAAATACGTGTGGGTGTTTACGTTGATATTATTGTCTTTCTCTTTCTCCCTGTTACACACACACTAATATTTTTTTCTTCTTCTTCTTCTTCTTCTAGAAAACCAGTGGTAGAAAAAGGTATTACAAGCCGCCGCCATCTCATAGACACTAAGTGTCAAAGTCTACTATTCTTGACAACGGGGAAACAAGTCTATCTCTTTCTATCTTTCTTTCTATTTATAGAATCTACAACTATCTTAATTTACAGAAGAAGAAGAAGAAGAAGAGACTCCCGCTAGATCCCGTTCGACGACTCTAACGCGTTAATTTACAGCACCGGCTTCGTACACCATTACTGCTGATTTACGAGGCATCGATCGGAAACGAATCAACCTTCTCGTTTCTTCTTATTCTTTAGCTTCGTTCGACTTTCTACGACTGTTTTCTCTCTTCTATACTTTAGTCCATCCAGTGTTTTACGCTCATGCTTGATTTACAAGCACTCTTAACTTATTACTACCTTTTGATCGGGACCCCGATGCCCACGCTTTTCGAAAAAAGAAAAAAGTTCGATCGAATGATCGTGTCGCCCCTTGCTCGAAATTTATTTTGTTACTTTTGATTGAACATAACATAACGTGAGAAAAAGTAAACTAGCGTCATGAAAATGAAAGAGATCTTCACGCTCGTTGAAATTCGAGCTAAGATAAAGTAAATTGAGAAAGAGAGAATTTGCCATAACTTGTTCACACCGTTATGCACCATTTTAATGCTAGCGAATGTGGTTCGATCAACTTTCAAGACCAATTATCGAGGAACCTCGAATATGAGATCGTGTGCATAATTATTTTCGATACTCGTCTATATCAGTGGTAAGTAAAATAAGGTGGTACTAGGAGGATACTAAAACTACGACGAGCTACGACGGGAATTTTTTTTCTCTTTACTCACGATCACCATCACCAATCCCACCCACTAACGTAAAGTCCAATTAGAGTCGACTACCCGTCCAAGATAATTGGCGAACACTCGTGCGAGGACGTAACTCACGAGTCGGTAGCCTCTTTTCCTTCTCTCTCTCTCTCTCTTTCTCATTCTCTTTCTCTATTTCTTCTTTCATGTATTGTATATATACACACACGAGAAAAAGCACACATTTACGTACGTACACAGCACAGAAACGAAGACGACGATAGACGACGACTCGATACGGTTCGATTCCCCATTCCTTCTATCTCTTATTTTTCTCGTCTTATGGGTCCCCCTCGATTATGCGTTCGCACTATCTATCTCTTTTACTCCCTTAAACTTCTCTTTTAATTTTCCATCTCTCTCATACAATCAGTATAGTAGTAGCCTTCCCGAGAAATGCTCGGAGAAATTGCTCGCGGCATCCTAACGCGAGCAATGCTCGTTTAGAAGATACTCCACCTCCTCCTCCACCTCCTTCTCATCCTCCTCCTCTGGCAAACGCGAGTCCTGAGATTGCGCGAATAGCAACGCTCGTCCACTCTTCACGTTGCACGCAATCCTCAGGTAAGATAATTAGGTGTGCGTAACGTCTTCGCTACCTGAGGCCATCTTAATGAATACAAATTCTTTTTGGGAAAAATTTCCTCACCGGTTTTAATACTGAATAAGAATGAGAAAGAGATAGTAGTATCTCTTTTTATTCTTCGTCTTTCTCTCTCTCTCTCAATTGCATACGTTATGCACCGATGGATAAATAAATCGAATAATAATGTAATAGCTAACGCGTGCAATTTTCTTTTGCAAATATTTCTATTTTAAACATCTCATAAAAAGTGTAATTAATAATCAAGTTCATTCTCTCGATACGAGACAATCGAGTTAATAAGACCATTTCAAATCTTCAATGCATTACTTAATAAATATCATTCATTCATTCATTCATTCATTCATTCTGACGAACAAAAAACGCGCCCATTTAACGTCCATGATTCTTATTATCATTCGTGATACATATGGGGAACATGGGTAGTAGTATTCCTTTGAAGGAGTATGGTCACTCGTTACGCATGTAATCAATCGGTATGGAACTTGGTTGAAATCGAAAAAGCGCAAAAACCGAGCACATAAAGTCGAAGAAAAAGGGATAAGGAAGAGAAGATATAAAAGAGAAAGATATACCAAAAGGATTGAGTAAGAGAGAGTGTGGAGGAAGACAAAACGAGCCGAGTAATTGTGTTTCTGCTCTTTGGTCTTTCTTCTCTCTTACGAAACTCTCTCTCTTTCTTTTCCTCCCTTTTTCTGTCATTGTTCGAGCACGTGTAACGATATTGTAACGGCTTATATACTTACTTTCTTTCTCTGCCTCTCCCATTCTTTTTGTTTCTCTTTTTCTCTTGTTCATTGCCTGCAGAAACCGTACAGGACGATGACGAAAAGGACGACGAGGACGACGAGGATGAGGACAACGACGACGGTGTGTAATCAAATACACGCACAAGGAGTAACGGATCCGATCTCTCAGTGGTTTTTGCTCTAAATGACTTATCGGTATTGGCACGTGTTCATGACTGTTCGCGAAACAAGATAGGTGCGAAGACGATGGTAAAGAAAGATGATGAGGGAGTATAAAAAGAAGAAAAAACCTTTGCAGATTGATTTATATTTTGAAAAGGTATTCTACGCGTAGACAAAAAAGTGTTCTTTAAGTTAATACAAGTTTCATTAAAATCCACTCGCAAAAAGT